>NC_143004.1:4003750-4311731 GCF_061535395.1 Colias eurytheme
AGCTCCTTTTTCTTTGTTAGGGCAGCTTGATGAGGCATGCCCGTGATCACCACAATTATAACAACGAAATGTGTTTCTTACATGAGATGAATTCGAATATACACTTGTAGGCTTATCTTGACGGTCTTGACTGGGACTAATTTTATTCGTTTTTGACTTTACTAACTCATAAATTTTCAGCTTTTCTTTTAATTCCGCATACGTTTTAATTCCATATAGCATAATCTTACTGGATTCATCATCAATAATACCGTCAACTATGTACTTTATAGTCACGTAATCAGCTAATTTGCCGCGCTTACCCATCTCCTTCATGATAAGTAGATAATCAATGCAACTTTCGTTCGGCTTTTTCGTTCTCGCACTCATTAATTCATGTACCGTTTTCGTATCCCACGTAGATGGAAATTCCTTTACTATTTCTTCCGCCAGCTCCTGCCATGTCTTGAATGGTCGTTCCGATTTAAGCCAAAGAAGCGCCGTCCCGCTTAGTGATCGCCTGGCAACAAGAAGTTGCTGTAATGGTGTCCATTGAAATATTAATCCATTATCTTCGATATATCTTGAATCCACTTGTGTACAGGGTAATTAGAGTCTTGTCCGGTAAATTTCGGTATAAGGTCCGCCGTCATGAATAGTGTGTTCTGTTGCTGCTGTGTGTCGCCGCCATTTTGTTTAAATTCTTTCCTTCCTTCGTCTTCAATATTAAAACTGCTGCTGTTTCTCTTGTCCTTTTTTCCCATCTTTGCGTCTTTCTTATAGTTGTCGTCTTATTGGAATACGTCTTATTAGTCGTCGTCGTCTTGTTAGCATGAAAAGTTGTACCACGCCGCGCCGCCTCGCCCGGTGAGATAACCTAACTTTCCCGCCGATCGTCTTTCCGTCGTAATCTTTGATTTTCCTCTTTCAATTGGACGAGCCCCCAAGATTGTAGGATCGGGGCCAAATGAAAAACACTTTGAACTTCTTGAGATTTATTTTCGGACCACAATCTTAATTTTTAGAAAACATCTTACAGAGAAACAGCCGTCTTCACCCACGATCCCAATGAAAAGAGAAAGATCATTCCTCATTCGCTCTCTACTTCACATTCACATTCACTCATTGATTCGCTCATAGTTCTTCCATTCTAATCATCGTTCAGAAAGTAATCTTACACGTTCAGAAACATCAATTAATCATACATCTCACCCCATCATCCCACATAAATATTGAATTCACAAAATCATAATTGAACACCAATCAAGCAAACACGTGTTAACGTGAGTCATAGATTTATTATCGTATACTACTAAAATGTTTTCTAAGAAACAATACTGTAATTACATTGTCGGCAAGTTCTTAAAGGCGGTAACTTATTTTTGTTCGAACAATAGAGGTAATAAATATAAATTCCTAATGTCGAAATCTCGAAACAGTCAGAAATTAATGACGCATATAGTATATACATATTATGACAGAGGATAAGCTTAAATAACTTGAAAAATAAATAACATGATCTCGCCCACGTGTTGGTGTTTTAAAAAATTCAATCAAAAACTGAGGTTAACTTTAAATACAATTTTAGAAAAATAAATACCACAATCAACATTCAAGTATTAGAAAAAATTGATACCATAATTCCACCCACGTGTTAGTGTATTGAAAAATACAATCAAAAAGTGAGGTTAATCATAAATAACTTAGAAAAATAAATACCATTATTACACCTAAGTATTAGAAAAATAGATGTAATTACTTATTTACTTTTTTTAGAAATTCACTGGAATTAGAATTAAAACAAACCCTTTGATTTTGCTGATCACTTTAATAAAACATGTATAATGTATATAGTCACGAGTACGGCGTAACGCAAAAATGTCACGAGTACGGCGTAACGCAAAAATGTCACGCGCGCGGCGTAACGCAAAAATGTTACACAAAATTTTTGTCCACCCCCGATAAAGAAGTTTCACTTCAATAATATACTTTTTAGGGTTCCGTACAGAAACGGTAAAACGGGACCCTATTACTGAGACTTCATTGTATGTCTGTCTGCCTCCAGGCTGTATCTCATAAACCGTGATAGCTAGAAAGCTGAAATTTTTTATATGGCATCTATCATTATGGTTTTAAATCAAGAAACATGTGTTTTTATTTAATTTACATATGGCTTATGTCATTAAAAAATAAAAATAAAACACATAGAAAAGCTTACCCTAGTGTATGGTTTAGTATCAGAATTGTATAATATTCTTTTTTGATCAGCTAAAAAAGACCTAATCTTTCAGATTTATAGATATTCTATAAATCAATACACACAATATTTAACTTATACATATACAATGTAAGAGCAATATAGAATCACGAGCACTATTTCAAAACTCGTTTTTATTTCATGTTCCATGAAAAATATTCTACACAAATCGTACCGCGAAAACCGAGCTTTCATAGATCCGTAAAATCCTTGTTGACCCGATTCCTAGTTGGAATTACTTTCCGACATCTCTTGAAAATCGGAAAATTCAACTGTAAAATGTATTGCAGTATTCCAACTACGCATGTTATTAAGTTTGTTTTTCAAAGCTATTTTTGTTTAATACCAAAGTGAAGGGTTGCCAAGAAGACAAACACATCATAACAGTTTACGCATTTGTAATTATTACAATGTTTTTAATATGTACCTATGTACCTAAAAAGCTCTAATATTTGAACAATGAAAAGTACTAAAATGAAACTTTAATTATTATAATAACCTATTATGTAGTCTCTACTATACATATATTTTTTACCCCACAAGCGGCCTTTCTTTTACTATAATATATCAAAATAGAACATAATATTATATTTTATTATCAGTATAACAACTTGTAGAACATTGATGCATGACGTTTATTTACTTAATCTGATTAACCTGTTACAATATTTACGTTCTAATTAAATGCATTAACATCAGCTGTTTGATAAGAGATAAATAAAGCATTATCCTACATTATAATATTACTAGCAATGCCCTGCGGTTTCACCCGCATATATAGCGATATCGTTACAGTGAAAAGTCTACTATAGGTCGGACTATAGGTTTAATTTTTAATCACATGAAAATCACCTTTACCCCGTCCCGCACTACGGCCTTTTTTTTGTTTTAGTGGGGAAATCTTTCATAGATACCCACGGCCTCCGGGGGAGGGGCCGTGGGTTATGTCGGATTCCTACCGACCAAAACCCCACTGCAGTGTTCCGTCAAGACGCATATTGGTAGAATTCCTCCGTGACCCCCGCACTACGGCCTGCTCGAACAGTATACTTACTATTTTCTGTAGATTGACACTTTTAAAAATTCGTTATATCTTTTGAATGGAATATCCAATTCTTTTCATTTAAAAAGTATTTTGCTGGTATTGAAACAGTCTATAATAAAACATCATTTAATGGGATAAGGATTAATATATGTGTATGGATAACATGGTTTGATTACTGTCGGCACTTCTATTTACTTTGAAAACGTAAAAAAGTTGTCGTAGTAACATAACTACTGAAGATGGACATATGGTATCGGGGACTTTCTTGTAGATATTGATCCATTCTATAATACCGTAGAACATTTTTTTGTTCTATCTTCAATAGATTCCGCAGCGCACGCGATGACATAAGTTTTATTGAGGATTTTTTTACACCTTGGGTTACATTATTGCATTTTTGGTAAGGATCTCTAATTTTTTTGAAAATGCAATATAGCCTATGTTGCTCAGTAAAGATGCAGCTTTCTAATGGTGAAAGAATTTTTGAAATCGGTCCAGTAGTTTATGCGTGAAAACCATACATACATACATACATACATACATACATACATACTTACAAACTTTTCCTCTTTATAATATTAGTATAGATAAATGCGAAAGTTTGTGAGGATGGATGTATGTTTATGACTCTTTCACGCAAATACTACTGAGCCGATTAGAATGAAATTTAGCACAGATATAGAGGGTAACTTGGATTAACACATAGGTTTTATCCCGAAAATCCCACGGGAACGGGAACTATGTGGGAACTGTGTGTCTTTGAAAACGCAGACGAAGTCGCGGGCGGAAAGCTAGTCCTACTAATGGTCATAAATGGCTATTTATAACAGGACTGTGAGAAAAACACGTCTAAATAAACACTGTTATTTCAGATTTGTTTAGTCTGGGCCTAGGTGTCCTTGTGTGAAATGTCTTGGAATATTTCTTCGTTGCTATTTGATTTTTCTTTGGTATGAAATCGAAAAAGCATACTCTGATGTAATCCATTATAAGAATAAAATGATGCAACGTTTTTTCTAATGTATTTCGCCAAAGAAATATTTGTTGTAACATTTCTATGGTTGTAACACTATGTTCCTTTGTTATTCAGAAATAATAATATTAATAGACGACATAATATTATAATTATTTATAGAAACCAATTAAGTAATAACTATCTCAATAAGGGCCGATTTTTCAATCCTTGGTTAAAATTTATCCGTCCAATAAAGTATTACACGAACATTTTAAAATGTCACCTGTAAACTGTCAAATACAGACAATTAGAATACATTTTTGAAATGGTAGTTTAACCGCTCATATGCTTAAGAAAAAAAAAATGACCCCTTACTTAGCTACGCGCAACCACAGTTGCAAAAACACGATCGAGAATCTTGTTTCGCGCAACTGTGGTTGCAAAGCGACTTTCTTATTTCAATTGATTATAAACTCTATTTCATACTCTCAGAGTCTAATTTTTACGTATTTAAACCAAAGACAACTAATTGATTCGTCTATTTCTCCCCAGTACTACCAACCTTTCAAACAGAATTTTGGGAATATCTTAGTTTGTATCTTACGTGTCTTACAAGGAAGTGTTAAAATATGCCGTAATTGTTGTATTTTATTGATTTCTACTCGTGTTTACTTACCAGATTATTCTCTAACATGTGTTTTATTGTTATAAAGTAATATTTTAGTGACCGTTGTAATAAATATGTAATAAAGACGACTTTAAAAGTTAGTAGACTTTAGACGATTTCATAACTTTTTAAGGTATACGGTAATCATATATTGTAAAAATAACACAGTTTTGTATAGTATTATTACAATAGCAATCGATTACAGTCAATATATTTGAAGTACTCCTCTCGCGGAAGTCAGAAATTAAGTTTTAATAGCGGTGCGTCGAACGCGCGGCGCACGTTCCAGAGCACTAGCAAAGTAGGCTACCTTTATTTTTTTTGCAAGCTATTTAGCGTATTTTATTTTTGCAACTGTGGTTGCGCAAAGCATATGAGCGGTTAATACGTTATTCGATGAATAAGTTTTAACCAAGGATTGAAAAATTAGCCCTAAATAAAATTACCTTATATAATACATGAGATAAAAAAACACATAGATTAAAGAGCTCGCAATGCGCAGACTTGATAAATGAGTTAAAAGTAATAATATAGGTATGTACCTACATATTTGTTACATAACATATCAACAGATAGAGTACTGGCTATATCATAGATAATTTAATACTATACTTATATATTATGATACTACTAGTATTATATTATCTGTGATGACACTTTCTACCTCACCAAGTACATTTTTACATTTGACATGATCTTCCATACAGTTTCAACCTCGCCATTCGTAAAGGCATTGTCAAAGAAATCTAAGAGATAGAAGATACTTGAGTTTGCCAACTCTCCACGCTTTAAACCCTCTGAGCACACTTCAAATGTTCTTTTTGACTCGGCACGAATTCCATGACATCTATATACGTTAGTACGCAGTAGGTCAACTTTTCCTTTGTGTTTTAGAGTGTTCTTTCTGTATCATCGGGTCATTATTACAATGTTTTATTGTTTTTTATTACAATTTGTCGAATGTAGATTTCAAATATATAAATATTTACCGTTACAATTATTTTAGAAGCACTCTGAATCATCATATCCACAAATTAGTGGAAGCCTATACAGAGATGAGTTAATAGAAACTTTGTAGTTGCCTACAGCAAGACATCTCAAGAACTACTGGTCCGATTTGAAAAATTCTTTCGGTGTTGCATAGCCCATTTATCGAGGAAGGCTATATATCATCACGATAAGACTAAAAGGAGCGGAGCCACGCGGGTGAAACCGCGGAGCGCAGCTAGTAATAGATAGCGTTACTGGTGTTGGTTAAATTTTTGAAACGTGCTCCCCGAATTTCATAATTTTGAGGTGTCTAATATGGCGGTAGTGACTTTTCATACTAAACTGCTTTTTCACCGGTAGAGTGGCGCAGGTGTCACCGGTAGAGCTCCACAAACATTCAGATATTAAAAAGTACACTAGCGACTACTGTGAACCGAAACTTATATGTTTTAGAAACCAAGTTGTGTCTTACAGCTCTGGGATCTTAGACTATAATATATATTATACTAGCGGTCCGCCCCGGCTTCGCCCGTGGCACATATGTAAAATAGATGTTGGCCGATTCTCAGACTTACCCGATATGCACAGAAAATTTCATGAGAATCGGTCCACCCGTTTCGGAGGAGTATGCAGACTAACATTGTGACACAAGAATTTTATATATAAGACTAGTGGCCCACCCCGGCTTCGCCCGTGGTACATATGAAAAATAGATGTTGGCCGATTCTCAGACTACCGATATGCACAGAAAATTTCATGAGAATCGGTCCACCCGTTTCGGAGGAGTATGCAGACTAACATTGTGACACGAGAATTTTATATATAAGAAGAAGATATAGCTTACACGTTACTGGTATTTAATAACAGTGTATTAGAATGTAAAGACTTTAACGATTTTTTAACGCGATTTATTCCACTATTATCCAGACGTTTCGCACGCTTTGTAGCGTGCGTGGTCACGGGGAGACTGACCAAAGAGAATACAAATACATACTACGTAAGAGACTGACCACGGTCAGACTAGTCCATACGTCGGGATAATGAATAAATTGCGTTTAAAATCCAAAAAAAAATTCTCAATGAGTAATACTCGCGTAAAATTAAACACTGGAAAATATTATTATTTAATTAATTAAATAAAAACAATAATGTATTAAAATTAGCAACCCATCTATGATCTAGCAACAACAATTATATTCAGTGGAACCGGATTTCGAATACATAACAAAACAGTCTTCTAGTGATTTAAATGTGTAAGAGTCTGAAAAAAAGGATAGAAAGTCAATTAGATATATCCCTAGGTGCCACTTAAAACGAAGTATCAAATAAATAACTATATAAAATACACGAAGGCCAGCGGATAAATTTTAAGATAATCATGTAATTATAATATGACGTATAGATTAGATATATACATATAATATGTATAATGTATATTATGTGAAGGAAGGAGCTAATTAACTCGTTGACTGACTAATTGACCAATGAACAGCCAAAACCACTCGTTTAGTTTATTTGAGTAAACCCTTTAATAATAAATTAACCTTTGTGTGTAAGATCTTCCTATACATATTATAAAGAAGCTGAATTTACTTCTTCAATGTATTCCAATTATTTTCATGCAGTTTATTTCTTTACACATACACATTCATCCATTTACACATGATTATAAAAGAATATGACTGACCGGTTGGCTTGGTTGGTAGTGGCCCTGCCTTCCAAGCCAGAGGTTGTGGGTTCGATTCCCACCCGGGGCAAATATTTGTGTGATGAAGATAGATGTTTGCTCTTTGTCTGGGTGTTGATTATGTATATAAGTATTTATTTAAAATTATATATTATGTATGTTTATCAGCCATCTGGTTTCCCATAAGACAAGCGAAAGCTTAGTATGGGATCAGATCGTGCCGTGTGTGAAATTGGTCCTGAAATAAAAAAAATATATATTGTATATAGAAAAGTTCATCAACCAGCTACCAGCCCGTAGTTTGCATGTCATTCATTTCAACCATTAAATTTGAAAGATATTTCAACTCAACCTAACGCATGTCATGCTGCATTATAGTCTAGGGGCTAAGGGTGTTTTTATACCAGAGTTGTGCGAAGATGCGTAGCGAGGAATGTGTGTGTACCAATCGTATCGTGTCATATCTCTGCGCAAAAACCTTGCGCCTATACTACTCAAGATTATATACGGTTTTTTACATACATCTCTTGCTACGCATCGTCGCATCCTCGTACATCTCTGGTGGAAACGCAGCCTTATGAGGGTTTAGATTCCATCTATACATCGCTAGCCATATTTGTAAATAACACATGTCATGTTATTTTTGTCTAGAGATGAAACATGATGTGGCACATTATTGTGAGCAAACGAAGCTATTCATCTACGCAATTGAAATAATATGCCAGTACTTATTTCATGATGTAGGAGTAATGTAGGTGTATTCACAAACTAAACTTCGATCTAATAGTACTTCTTTAATTATGTTGGCAAAAGTTATTGAAGTGAAACTTCTTTATCGGGGTTGGAAAAAATTTAACTCAACATTTTTTCGTTACGCGTGACATTTTTCCGTTACGCGCCATCTTTTTCTTGTCCCTACCACGCGTGATTGGACGTATTATTTTTTGAAAAATAAGGTCATAAAGAAGTTTCACTCCTTACGTGTGTACACTAGTACACGCACACATTTTTTTATTATAACTTATATAATAATCTATTTGTATGTGACTATGTATAATAATATCTTGTATATGTATAATAATGTCCACATTTACGTATATGATAAGTACCTTATTATATTATCTTTGTGTTGATAATACACTAATAGTGCCTTGTTGTATAAGAAAGGTTTTTCTAGAGTTAATTTAATAAGAAGCATCAGTTCATTACTTAGCGCTGTCTTTGTTGTATTTTCTTCTGCTTTTCTATTGTTTCATGTTACAAATGATCATTCAATAGTTAAAAATACATTTTTAAAAACAAAAAAAGGTTAACAAATTTTAACAAAATACTAAACCGCCTATAAATTGTCACAAATGAACATAAAATTTGATTGGAACCGCATTGGAGATATCAGCTTTCAAATAAAAAGAGTATTATCAAATATAGTTCACCCATATGAAAATGGAACTGCTACATTCGTTTGGATGATTTTATTCGTAATCAATGTTTGACTAATTTATTGAAAACTGTTTAGAATCACCATATCTATATGCTAAAGTGAACTGTCTCTGTTTATAAAGCTTTATAAAGCTAAGGAATGCTTTAAGTAATTCAAGCTTCTACAAGTTTAAGTTTTCAAGTAAAGTTAGTATAGTGTCGTTCTAATAAATAACTGTAAACCTTTATATTCCTTAACTTATGGATTCCTTGTTACTGACCTGACGAAAGAAGGAGATATGTTTTTTTAAGTGCAAGTTAGCAGTTGGATTTTATTTTTAACTAGCTTTCACATTCGCCTTCGCCCGTTTTGTCTATAATCTAATGAATTATATAGGCACCCTTCCTCTTGAATCTCTCTTTATACATATTATAAATCTTAAATCTTTAAAACTACGCATCGAAATACGTTGCGTAGTTTTAAAGATTTAAGCAAACACAGGGACAGAGAAAGTGACTTTGTTTTATATTTAGTGATTAGCCCGTTTATAATATTCGTATAGATAATAACCAGCTTTATAATATTCGTATAGATAATAACCAGTTTCAAAATATAATTATTAATTATATAGCTTACACTTGGTTTACGCCCGTGTATTCTATTACATATTACCAGCTGATCATAAGCTGTGAATGCAAAGCATTTAAAAAGAAAATAATCATACTAATTTTATAAATGCGAAAGTAACTCTGTCTGTCTATCTGTTACTCAATCACGCCTAAACTACTGAACCAATTTTCATGAAATTTGGTATGGAGATATTTTGATACCCGAGAAAGGACATAGGCTACTTTTTATCCCGGGAAAATGACGCAATCCCGGAAATCCCACGGGAACGGGAACTATGCGGGTTTTTCTTTGACTACGCGGGCGAAGCCGCGGGCGGAAAGCTAGTTCTTGTATAAATGAGTAGTCATATGATAAAATTATTCCACTATTCTGTTCAAAGCAAAACGAACATGTCAACAATTGAATAGAAATGATTTCTCGTAAATATAGCGTCGTGTCGGTTCGAATCAACTTGCTTTGTTCCGAATCATATAAAATACATGCAAAGAGCTTTTCATATCATGCGGAGACAATTTTGAAATCTAGTGCGGTTGCTATTTTCTACGTCATCAGAAAGATGCTTGAGAGTTGGCATTTTCTTTGTAGGAGCAGCTTAAATTCTTCTATTTCACCTCGATTCGTTTTGTAAAACTGTTGTAAAATATGGCTCGCTTAAAGATTCTGTTTTTATATCTAACTTCAGGCTTGTTGAAGCTAATTATTAATTTTAATGGAAGTTATTAACGGATTACATAAGTGCATAAACTTAACTCAATGAAGAAGTGTTTTAATATTATCAAAACTTTGTAGGTATAATTAATACACAAACAAATTAAAAAGTATATTTTCTTGTATTAATTAGTTAAACTTAACGTGCAATAGTAATAACGAAAATACCTTAATTTTTAAACTTAGTAACTAACTATTTAAACCACGCCGCTACATTAGCAATTCATTTTAAATACATCCACCAATGTCAGCGTCAGCATTTCAATATATTGAAAAGTTAACGTCAGTCAGATTGCAGAGTGCCTTTTCAGTAATTGAACCACAGTATCAGAGAGCTCAATGAATGAAACTGTATCTAAAATTTCACGTTATATTGCGAATTGAAAAATAAAAAGTACAAATAAATAAATAAATAATTTATTTTCTTCGAAAACGTAAAACTACAGTTACAAAAGTAACAATTAAGCATAAATGTATGTATGTTTCTAGTTATAGTACGAAAATAACTTAAGATAGGTACTTCTTACTAATACTAGCTTTCAGCCCGTGGCTTTCCCTGCGTTGACTAAAACTTATTTTAAAATTAATTACAAAAAAAATCCGCTTGAACTAGTCTATCTCTCATAAGAAACCGCATTAAAATTCGTTGGTTAGGTTTAAAGATCTAAGCTTACATACGGACAAACAAGCAGAAGGAAGCGACTTTGTTTTATACCTACTATGTAACGATCATTATCCACTATATATTAATCGATATTAGTTATAATTTTAGGCGAGTTTATTTGAATTCGCTTTTCAGAGGAACTGCTGATTCGAATATAGGTATGGATTTTGTTTTAGTTTGTGTTAAAAAAAAGTTATAAAAATGCGATTTGTTATTCCTTTTAAAAATTGTTTACAATCTCTTTTTGTTGCCTGTGTGTGATAATTATTTAACTGATTTGATACAGCTTTAAAGGACGTAATTATAGGCCAGTTATACAAATCATTTGGTCGTTAACGACTAGAGTTCAGGAATTTGCCATTATTTTCACATTACTGGACGAAGACTGTGGCTGCTTTCCATTCATTTGTTATACTTTGAATTCTATCAAATTTCTACACGTCTTGCTAACGTAAATTAATGAGTTGCTGAAAAGTTTTAGCCTTCTTTAGAAGCAATTTGCATATTCTATACAAAAATAGTAGTTATTTATTCACAAAAACATCATCAGACATGAAAATAAAAAGTAGTACTTACTATAATTGATAGTATTGTATTACCCATTATGTTTGATGCCTTTGAAACCATTGTATATCAAAGGAGATATAGCAATTTCGTAGCAAATAGAGTTTTGTAAGATCTACCCACGGTACTGCCTACGTACATAGCAATCAGGACATGTAAATCATACCTAGTTATACGTTGTTTGTTAACGTAATCTCTTTGTTCCTTTCAACATCAGAGAACAAACGTAGACCTTTGAATGCAAAATAGTGCTACGAATTAGTACCTAGCTACGAAGCTACAGCGCTATGGTGCTACGAATTAGTGCCTAGCTACGAAGCTACAGAGCTACGTTGCTACGAATTAGTACCTAGCTACGAAGCTACGAATGTCTGTAGCTACGAATGAATTAGTTCGTACTGAGTCATTATTCAAACTGTCTACATTATTTGAGCTAGGTCTCTCTAATCTATAATCTCTTATCTATATTATCAAGTAGTAAATTACTATCTTTTATCTTTACTTATATATCTTTACTTATCAATTACATACTTATATTTAACCGCAATTAATAAGATGAGAGTGATTTAAAATATATTGTTGATACTATTTAGTTAAAAAAATAAAAGATATTTATCGACAAAAATGAAATGTGTGACTATCGAATACAATTACTATTACTGTTATTAAACTTATTCCGTCTTATTACAAAATTTTACATGGTTTGATTTAAACACAAACTATAACGAATCCAGAATATAAAGTTATGTTTTAACTTTAGTTTAAACTTAACAGAGGTTTAAACTTATCTATTGTCCTTGTCTATAGATTAACGCTAAAACAAATTTTTTCAATATAAAACCTTTCTCTCAAAAAAATGTCCAGCCAAATAACATATGAATAGCAAAAGCAAATTATTTCTATTATTTCTATTTACGTATCGCCTAACTAACCGCGATAATGTGGTCTTTAATAGTTCCAAAAATACGTGTCAACCAAATGTGAACCTAATTCTAAATGCATTAGAGTTCATAATGATCTGTATAAATGATCATTTGCCTACGCCTATTCATAGAAAAAAAATACTATAAGTTGATAAAAGACACGCCCTTAAGCAGGTGTTGTGGTTAATTAAAATTAATTATAGCTGAATAAACCATGTTCATAATAATGATTTCGTTATGGTTAGTTATACTGGCTTCAGTCAGCGGCTTGACTTTTATCCCTTTTTATCCTACTAATATTATACTACATCTTAATATATATATAAATCTCGTGTCACAATGTTTGTCCTCAATGGACTTCTAAACCACTTAACCGATTATAATAAAATTCGCACACGATGTGCAGTTCGATCCAACTTGAGAGATAGGATAGTTTAAACATGTAGGTACCACGGGCGAAGCCGGGGCGGACCACTAGTATATTATAAATGTTTGTGAGGATGGATGGATGTTTGTTACTCATTCGCGCAAATACTACTGAAGCAATTACAACGAAATTTGGTATATAGGTAGCTGAAGAGCCAGAATACGACATGGGCTACTTAAGACATAAGCTACTTTTTATCCCGAAAATCCCAAAGGAACGGGAACTAGGCGGTTTTCGTCGCGGGCGGATACATAGTATTTTATAACGATCGAAGTTTAACATACTAGCTGCCCGAGCAGACGTTGTTCTGTCCCATTCATTGCCCCTTTTGTGTCGTTTCAAGAACGTTAAAAAAATAGCCAAATTGGTCGAGTGGTACTCGAGTTTACCCTTAGCAACATATTTGGCGATTTATTTTAATTGTATAGACACTAGACCTTAGCTTATATTTTTTAATTTGAATTTGTATATCAATTTATACCTATCATTGAATATAAATCACAAAATGTTGCGTGTTATTTATTTACAAAAATAACAAATACAAGATTAAGTAAAAACACGAACAAGAGAAATGTTTTGCATTTGTTCAGATTCCTTTTACATACCGATGATTCAATTTCAAGAAATGATACATTTTGTGAAGATATAGAATTTACATCAAACTCAATCGTCCGAAAATAAATAATATTTATGGATAAAAGGATATAGAATACGAGGAAAATTTCAACTGAAATAATTCTCAAGCGAAAATCTTTATTTTGTCAAACGTTTGTAATCCCAATAATCCTATTTATGTTGAATGTGAACTTGTATTTATATTATCGTTATTCGTATATGGAATACGTAAAAACTGCTGAACATTGTTTGTTTAAATTCTGACGAGTTGAAAACGGGATAATGGATTCTATACAATATTGGTCCACTGCACTTAATTTTTGCTTGTAAATTTTGTAAATAAATATATAGACAATAAAACAGAGCGTGTGCGTCGACCACACGTGTCAGAAGTGAAACTTCTTTGGTAAGATTTAAAGATATCAAAATCGTCTCCTTACTCCATGACGTGACGGTATTGACATGACACGATCTTGAAATTTTACTCTCAACGCGCTTACAGAATTTCTCTAAAACAAGTAGGTACATGCGTTTACAGTTACAAGGAAACAGTAATTTAACTCTATTTGTCTGTTTATTTGAGTTTTATTGCCCTCATAATTTTATCGATCATACGTCATGTTGAGCGTCACCCAGTGAAGCAATTAATCTCTTGTCATCAACCAATTATAAGGAATAGTCCCTTAAAAGTGTCGAGTTGTAACATAGTACTTTGTACTTACATTTTATAAGTCGAAAAGTACAAAGTTATGTGAATTTAAATATTGAAGAGCTTTTTAAACACATTAAGCTTAGGAAGTTTGAAAGTAAGATTTAGTATTTTGTAACAGTTGTATAGATATATCAAGTTATAGTTATCGATACATTCCAACCAATAGGATTTTATTTTTAAATTTTACAATTAAGAAATTCAATCGAACAGACCTTAAACACATCAAAACCAAAAACGTTTCACCATAACTCCCAAAAGAATGATGACCAGTAATGGCGTCACTATATTTACGTCCCTTCGTCCCCCTGACCCATATTATAGGAATACTTTTAACAAATTATGCTGTCGATTGCGGTTCGCCCTGACAGGAGCTATTACTCTTGCAATGTGATGAAAACGCGCCATATTTTTTCTACTAGTTATATGGACGCGTTGATAAAAGACACGTCGTATCGATACGTATAAATACAGATAGTTTTTTAGTTTATGTTTTAGTGGTAATAGAGCAATAAATAGTTTCTAGCGAAAAGATGGGTGCGTAATTATATAGTAATTTAGGCTACTAACTTACATTAACAGTTCATTAACATTTTATTTTTGTAATCTTAGTAGGATAGGATTTATATTTTATATCTGCAGTAATAAATGTTAGTATGCTAGAAGACAGCTAGAATGTTATAAAGCTTCGATCATTATAAAAGACTAGATTTCCGCCCGCGGCTTCGCCCGCGTTTTCAAAGGAAAACCCGCATAGTTCCCGTTCCCGTGGGATTTCCGGGATAAAACCTATCCTATGTGTTAATCCAAGTTACCCTCTATATGTGTGCTAAATTTCATTGTAATCGGTTCAGTAGTTTTTACGTGAAAGAGTAACAAACATCCATACAAACTTTCGCCTTTATAATAGTACTAGCGGTCCGCCCCGGCTTCGCCCGTGGTACATATTTACGTTTTCTTTACGTAAAAACCATCCTGGTACTTCAAGGAATATAAAAAAAAAGAATTATCGAAATCGGTTCAGCCGTTCTCGAGTTATGCGCTTACCAACACATTTTGCGATTCATTTTTATATATAAGATTAAGATAAGACTAGCTGTGCTCCGCGGTTTTACCCGCAGTGCTCCGCTCCTGTTGGTCTTAGCGAGATGATATTATATAAGCCTTCCTCGATAAATGGGCTATCTAACACTGAAAGAATTTTTCAAATCAGACCAGTAGTTCCCGAGATTAGCGCGTTCAAACAAATAGTATAGTATAAATAATATTTTAGAAGAATTATTCAGATAAAAACTTAAATTATAACTCTTCCATTATAACATAGTCTAGCAAATATTACGGTAATCGAAAACGTGAACGTTGCTCTAATGAAAATCTCGGACGCCATGCATTTTAACTACTTGGATATTAATATTTTATATCCTAGCGATCTAGTGCTTTCCTGTTATGTATGCACTAAACGTTTTTAGTTCATATAAAAGGATGTAGGTACATTATTTTATAGATAAATGTTATGTGTCTACGTCTTTTGAAAATGTTTGTTTAAAAATTGAAGATTTTAACGGATTTTAAACGCGATTTATTCAGTATATTATTAACCCGTATTGTTTAAAATCCGTTAAAATCTTTAATTAATATAAATTATATAAAATCAAACACAAGGAAATACAATGTTTATTTAATTACATGTTATATGCTTATGTAGTAATATTGTGCAGTATAATCTATAATATTATTTACTAGCTTACCGCCCACGGCTTCGCCCGCTTTGTCTAAAACCTAATAAATTATACTATACTAAAACCTTCCTCTTGAATCACTCATTCTATTAAAAAAACCGCATCAGAATCCGTTACGTAGTTTAAAAGATTTAAGCATACATAGGAACAGAGAAAGTGACTTCCACCATTCTGGTCAAAGCAAAACGAACATGTCAACAATTGAATAGAAATGATTTCTCGTAAATATAGCGTCGCCGTCGCGTCGGTTCGAATCAACTGTCTTTGTTCCGAATCATATAAACTACATGCAAAGGGCTTTTCATATCATGCGGAAACAATTTTGAAATCTAGTGAGGTTGCCATTTTCGTCGTCATCGGAAAGATTCTTGAGAGTTGGCATTTATTTTCTTTCTAAGAAAGCAGCTTAAATTCTTCTATTTCATCTCGATTCGTTTTGTAAAACTGTTGTAAAATATGGCTTGCTTAAAGGTAGGAAGTTATAAAACTAATTTCAGTCTTGTTGATGCTAATGATCAATTTTAATGTAGTTATTAACGGATTACATAAACTTAACTCAATGAAGAAGTGTTATAATCTCATCAAAACTTCAAATATGTAGGTATAATACACATACGAATTAATAAGCATTTTTAAAAATACTTTATTGCTCTAGATAAGTTACAGACTTAGAATAAAACTAAGATACATCATAACATACTTTCTTGTTTGTATTTATGTGTGTTAACTTTCTCATAAGTAAATGTAATAACCAAATATCTCAATATAAACGTAGTTACCAACTATTAAAACCACGCTGCTCCATTAGTAAATACATTCACCAACATATTTATTTACCCTTATAAAAGTACCGTCAGCATTTCAATATATTGAAAAGTTAACGTCAGTCAGATTGCAGAGTGCCTTTTCAGTAATTGAACCGCAGTATCAAAGAGCTCAATGAATGAAACTGTATCTAAAATTTCACATGATATTGCGAATTGAAAAATAAAAAGTACAAATAAATAAATAAATAATTTATTTTCTTCGAAAACTTAAAACACACATTTACAAAAAATTACAATTAAGCATAAATGTATATATAAGCATAATGTGTTATAGTACGACAATAACTCAAGATACTTCTTACTAATACTAGCTTTCAGCCCGTGGCTTTCCCTGCGTTGACTAAAACTTAAATTAATTACAAAAAAAATCCGCTTGAATCTTGATCTATCTCTCATGTGAAACCGCATTAAAATTCGTTGCTTAGGTTTAAAGATCTAAGCTTACATACGGACAAACAAGCAGAAGGAAGCGACTTTGTTTTATACCTACTATTTAACGATCATTATCCACTATATATTAATCGATAATGGTTATAATTTTAGGCGAGTTTGTTTGAATAATATTATAGCGTCTGGTCTATCGCTATTATAACCATAATAATATTATTTTGACTGTTTATAATAATACCTATGAGATAATAAGAAAACAATATCAAATATATAAAGGAAGAGAGTTAAATATTAAATATTATTGTATAAGCTTCTACTTTTAAAAGTTTAATATTTATTATGCTCTTTTATAAACTTTATCATACCATATACGTTTTTAATCATAATAACTAGGTAGGTACTCTTACACCGACGCGTATAAAACTACTTCGTGATATTTGTTTGTGCTTCGTTTAAAAGTTTTTCCTCACAAGAAACTTTTATAAACTGCATGATACTAGAGAAAGCTCGATAAAACTAGTTCTTTTTTATTTTTTATTTTGTATCTATCTTCCGGAGAATATTAAGTAACTAGCTTTCCTGCCGCGGCTTCGCCTACTTTATCGAAAAATTAACTACATAATTATAAACTAAATCTTTCCTCTGTCTTAAAAAAACCGCATCAATATTCTCATCAATAGTTTCCATTATTATTATTAGATTTAAGCATACATAGAGACAGACAGAATGCAGCTTCGTTTTATTCTATGTAGTGATTATCCTATACAGTTTTTCAATTTAATCACACAGTATGTGCGCAGTTACTCGTGAAATCGGTCCCTTTCATCGGGGAACATTATATTTTTATAAAACCATGCTACATTGAACCTACTAAAACTACGTATTTTTAACCGAAGTATCCAAATATGACGGAGATTCAAAATTCATAACTTTTTTCATTTTTTGAATGCAGATTATATTTTAATTTGTTTAAATATAAAAAAATAGTATGTATTTAGATCTAAAAATGGTGTGAACTGTGAAGAATGAAATGAAAAAATTGTTTTACCCAATATAAGTATTAATAATCACTTTCATAGTCCAATGAGAACCTTTTTAACAATATTTCTTTGACCCCGATTACACATACTTAGTATGATAAATGTGTGTGTATTGATCCCTCATTAATCCTAGCTTTTAGCGATAAGGATATCATTATCATTATATTATGGGTTGACAAACCAGTTTTGATGCAATTTTACTCATCTATACTAATATTATAAAGCTGAATAGTTTGTTTTTGTTTGTTTGTTTGAACCCGCTAATCTCAAGAACTACTGGTCCGACTTGAAAAATTATTTCGGTGTTAGACAGCCCATTTATCGAGGAAGGATTAGGCTATGTATCATCACGCTAAGACCAACAGGAGCGGAGCCACGCGGGAGAAACCGCGGGGCGCAGCTAGTTGAATCTATAGCTAGTAACGCAATAAAAGCTCTGCCACAGATAATATAATACTATACTGCATTACACATTGACAGAACGCCCGTCTATATCGGAATGTTCACAGTTGAACGCATTCGTATTCCGACTAATCACGGCATCGCAATTTGTACAGCAATCCAGCTCTGCCAACGCAGATGTGCATTTGTATTGAATACTCACATAGTGACGTTTCATTTAGTCAAATATTTGGATACGATATACGTGGGAACTGCAAGTTATAACTACTCCACACAGAGCGAGCAGCCTCGCGAAGCAGTGGGGTTAAAATGTCACTTGATGGGCCTTCTTCGCAATGGGCGTTGAGCGAGTAGAGGCAATCACAATAATGTAGAGGGCCTAAATGCCGATGATCGGCCGTCATTTAATTGTAAATGTTTTATCATTTGTTGGGCCAACGCTTCCCTTTGTGTAGAGTACCCGTACATAGAGCGAGCAGCCTCGCGAATTCACTTAAAACAAATAGCACGAACGATCGCTTTGCCTTGAATTCTTCAATTGCAGATTGCGGACGGATGGTCAGAAGAACAATAAAAATTAAGAGAAAGATCGTTCTTGCCATGTTTTAAATGATATTCTTATCAAAGCTCGGTCTATGTGCAAGTCCGCACTGAACGAGCGGTTTCGAACAACAATTGCTTCGCGAGGCTGCGCGCTCTGTGTGCACCCGCCTTTACTCGTTATAGATAGTATACTTCCACGTGTATGTAACATCGAAATGAAACTGAAGCATTTCATTCAGCTAGCATATTTGAGAAGCTTTTGAATTGACACATTTCATAGCAATTAGGAACTACCGGTTCATAGCAGTTTGTAAAAGGAAAGAGCCGGTAATAAACTCTGCAGCTTTTAGCTATGTGTAATCAATATTCAACTGAAATTAATTGCTTTTTAGTTTAGTTACACTAAAAAAAAACTCAGTTTTACTTTTAATAGCATAGGAAGAACTTATAATGTACTAGTGGTCCGCCCCGGCTTCGCCCGTGGTACCTACATGTTTAAACTATCCTATCTCTCAAGTTGGATCGAACTGCACATGGTCTGCGAATTTTATTATAATCGGTTAAGTGGTTTAGGAGTCCATTGAGGACAAACATTGTGACACGAGATTTATATATATTAAGATTAACAACCGATCTTATCTTACCTTTAACTGCAGTAACATAAGAGATGGCTTTGTAGTTGAATTTCAATCATTTCAGCACACCTGGGACATTTTAATAATTCAATAATAAAAGATAACATAAAAGAAAACTAGTACGTAACTACATAAATGATACTTAAATGCATAAGAGAGCAAATATGCATCATCACATTACTTTAATCCCAGATCCATAGTTCAGAAAGATTCTAGCACACCTAGGGCATCTTAATAATGATTATTCAATCATAAAAGAGTACACAAAAGAAAACTAGTAGCTACGTAAATTATAAATTATAATAAAATGCATAAGAGAGCAAATATGCGTCATCATATTACTTCAATCGCAGTTCCATAGTTCAGAAATCCAATACAAAATTGTAGAAATCTCACAACACCAATTTACATTCTCTTTGTTCGAACATCTACTACATACACAAAGTTCCTGAACGAAATATCCACAGTAATGCAGAAACTTTTCTCCTATAAGTCTGTGCAGTTAAAAGAAAGCTTAATTTATTTATACAAACGAAGCCGCAGATGACCCTGCTGGCAAAAGCAAATATTTCTATACCTTATGTATTATGTACTATTCTAGTACACGACCTACATCACTACCAAGTATTATCATTATCCGTTTAGCGGTTCCGGGCCGAAGTTTGGTAAATTATAATTATTCTGTATTTTGACGCTTCAAAAGGTTCTAATTGATGGCAATCGCATGTATGATACACGGGCGTCCATGTATAAACTTTCAACCCCCAGAAACTATACAGCGGCTTTCAGGGGAAGCTTTACGTACAGCGCTACTAGGTGCTGGAATAACTTACCTCCGCCAATAAGAAATTGCAAAACACTGCACAGTTTTAAACATCAGTACAAAAAAGTTATACTTGCTGAATTTCTTAACCAGCCCTAATAGCGTTGAATGTATAGCCTTATCTATTTTATTTTATTATGTAGGTATATATTCATTCTTATACTTATCTATACGTATAAATTACTTCATTACATCTTATTCCTTAACCCTTTATATTTAAATATCTAGTATGTACAAGTAAGTTTATATTATTATGTATTGACAATTTTATTTAACCACTTCAATATATTTATATTCTCCTATTTTAAAGTTTGAAATATTTATTTTATTGGCTTTTTATTTTACATCACAAAAGACCGTTCTGGTGCTCCAAGCGTAGCAAGTCGAGGGGACTACTGAAAACCGGCGCCTCTCCTCTAACACGGAGAGGCAAATGCTGAGTAGTCCACCTAATCACGAATACCGACTAATATTTGAATATATTCATTGTATTTTAAGGTTTAAAATTTATTAATGTGTATTGTTCTCAAAAGTGTATTAGTTATAAGTGAAAAATTGTAGTTAAGTATTTGTGATTAAATGTATTTTCTTTCTTTCTTTCTTTCTAAACGACGTCTAGTTGGATAAATAAAAGTTTTAGTATGAGTTTTCACATTTATAATTTTATTTGAAGGCATAGCAATTTACTCAGTGTACACTTCACTACAAAATACTACAGTTAGATCAATATATTTAATCAAACAAATTCTCTATCTCAGGATATCATGATATCGATTGTAACCACGGGACGCAGTACATTCCGCAGTGGCCATTAGTCGATACTCGATATTAAACATTACTATTTATCTTTTAAAAGGAAATGTGCGGTTTCTGGTACGTACATTTCAGATAGCTGTGCCCCGCGGTTTTACCCGCAGTGCTCCGCTCTTGTTGGTCTTAGCGTGATGATATATAGCCTATATTCTTCCACGATAAATGGGCTATCTAAAACCGAAAGAATTATTCAAATCGGATCTTGCGATTAACGCGTTCAAACAAACAAACTCTTCCAGCTTTATGATATTAGTATCGACATCGACATCGACAGCCATCGTTAAAATGAGGATTCAAGCGTTCTGAGCCAAATAAATGCAAAAATACAAGATCAATTATTATTTGTGCAGTTTATACCGTTGGAATTGGTTTTACCTTCGCAAACTCTGTTTTATTTTTATTCTGAATCATAAGTTTTTGCTTTCCTATTGCTGAAATAATAATTTAGTTTGCATTGAATTTGTAATACTTTTCCAAATATACCTACATATTTTAAACTTAATAAAATTCCCAATATTATGGAAACTGACTCGTAATTAGTTCACCATTTAATAATTTTAAAAGATATTTTTCAAACTACGAAATTAAACAGTTTGTTTATTTTTCAACAACATCGTAAAACTCATAATGGGTATCGAATTATTTCTATGAGTAGTAAAATATTTTCATTCAAAGCATCATTATTTTGTCTACTAGTTAGTACTTACAGTTTTAAAGAGCATTGAAGAATACTAGTTCAACAGTGAACCCCATCTTATTATTGCTCATCTTGTCATTGGAGTGGACCATAATGTCTTAAAGCAGTATTATATCCAGTATGGGAAAGTGATGGCGCTAGACAACCTACATAGCTCTGTCATTTTTCCACACTGGAAATAATACTGCTTTAAACATGATTCACGATTGACGGGCCACGGACTGGTCGCGACACGGTGTAAATCAGCCTAAAAAACATCATGGTAGACCCCCTCGTCTTCCAAAAACGATACTAAGACTGTAACACAAACAATATCCTATATTAACCCATAATCACCCACACAAATAGCAACTACTGGTCTCTGCTATTTCTGAACCATCTATTGTTTACCGAATACCGATAAACGGAATCTAATGACGCTAAATGATCCAAATATCGGTGCAAATAACGTATTATTGACTGCTGTAAACACAAACGGTGTGTGGACTATATTTATTGAAAATTTCGAGCTTTTAACGTGAATTTTAGATATGAATTGCCGGGAAATTAATTGCGTGTTCTATTATTAAACATCGTATGCATGGATTGGTTTACTCTGCAACGGTATAAGCAATCAATCTCTTTCTATTAGAGTATATTATAGTGTAAACATTTCCTAACAAACTTAAACTAAATATGAAGTTCCCACACGAAATCATCATTGAAACTTGAACTATACACAAGTCAATAACTGCGTTAAAAACAACCGACTTCAAACTTGCACTTGCAACATTTACAAATACAGACAAAAATGCTCATAAAATAAAAACTACTGGGCCTATCCGAATAAAATTTTTATGGGACCAATTCGACACCATCCCGCATCGAACAAAAAAAGAATCACGTAAATCGGTTCAGAAACCTCGGAGTAATCGGTGTACATACATAAAAAAAAAAAAAAAACATACCGGCCGAATTGATAACCTCCTTTTTTTTGAAGTCGGTTAAAAAATTGTCTAACCCACATCAAAATACGTTCATATTTACGTTTAATATATTCACATCTATTTGCCAAACAATACCCTCTAAACTTTTCCACTTTAATCAGCAAAGTTATGAAGTAAACAGAAAATTTCATCAACAATAGTTCGTTATGAGGCAAATTATGTCCCGCTGTGACTCGATACGATAAAACCAGCCACATAATACAATAAATTACGTGTAGTTTTGTCTAGTTGGCAATAAAATTTGTGGTATTTGTTCATAAATAATGTTGTATGGGGTTCGACTTAATTCTATACGTTTGGACAAGTGCTGTGTAGATTATTCATTTAAATAAAACTTTAGACATTAAAAAGTATAATGTTTTCTATACGATTAAAATATCATTAAAGCTATCTGTGCTACATAAGCACATTTAGAATGTTAAGAAGAAAACATTTTGAAGGGATAAAATACAAGCCCGTTTTGTAAGATACTTTGTTAACAACCAACATGGAAAGAAAATTAGATAGAGTAGACTGTATATCGAATTAAAAGGAGGAAAGATTTCTTTTTTCTGTCAACGAATGTGGAGAACGGAAATTACAAACTAGAACGTACGTATGTATTTTGGCGTGTTGTGTTGTATTTTGTTGACTCAACAACATCAACATAAACAACACTAGCTGCGCACCATGGTTTTACCCGCACTGCTCCGCTTCTGTTGGTCTTAGCGTGATGATATACAGCCTATAGTCTTTGTCCATAATTGGCCATCTAACACCGAAAGAATTTTTCAAATCAGACCAGTAGTTCCCGAGATTAGTATAGATGTTTTTAAAATAAGTATGTACTTACATTATTTATGCTGTCATTTATAAAGCTCTACACTACTAAAGTGATGTAAGATGCTTCTCAAAAATACTTATAACCGTTTAATTTAGGCGATATTGCTATCCTATTTGTATGTATGTATATAAAACTGGAAAATCATTTTAAAAATTTTTATAAGTAGAATTAATTATAAGTACTTACATTACATAAGCTTTTCATTAATAAAGCTCTACACTACTAAAGTAATGTAGGAGGCTTCTCAAATAATATGTTCTAGATTTTATCAGAAATTCTAGATAGTTATCCGATAGAAGACATTTATATAGAGTAACCCAAGGAGTAAACACTTACACGCAATATTGAAGCTTATAATATATGGAGCTTCGGACAATATGATAGCGAGATGTAGAAAGGCTCTAACGTTTAGTAACGACATCTAGTTTAACGTTTGTCAAATGTTTCACCAAGGGAACTTAGTGAAAAATATGCTAACAACGAAAATAACGAATTAGGAATAGTTGTTTTAATGTTTGTAAATTAAATTTGAAACCTTTTTTGTATATAAAGTTGTGGATTTTATAATATTATTTAAGTTTTTAAATCCTATAGGTAAGATTTTTAGTAAGTAATTCACTAGTTCCAATTTTATATAAAAGTCAAAGTGAAAATTTGAACAAAAATCAAAACTAAAATGCAACCCATCAAGAGGTACATACAATGTATAAATTATATTTTGAATTACATGGTATAAGTTTCAACACTGTTGTAATTATATATTTGTTCGCCATTTTTTCCCGGAAAATCTAACTATTAAGTTTGATAATCAAATAACGAAATACATACCTTAGGCAGTAATTTAATAAATAATAATATGTTTGTAGCGATTCTCGCAAACAATATGAACGAATGGGGATATTTGTTTAATCACTTAGGTGCAATTACAATTACAAATTTTATCACTTTCAGACATCTTTATCCTTATTATTACTAATATTGTAAATGTGAAAGTATTAATAATTTGTCTTTATGTAATGTTACAACGGAACAATTTCATGGTATGACTAGCTGTGCCCCACGGTTTCACCTGCATTGCTCCACTCTTGTTGGTCTTAGCGTGATGATAAAATAGCTTATAACCTCGAAAAATGGGCCATCTAACACCGAAAGAATTTTTCAAATCGGACCAGAAGTTCCTGAGATTAGCGCGTTCAAACAAACAAACTCTTCAGCTTTATAACATTACTAGCTGAACTCCGCGGTTTCACCCGCAGTGCAGTGCTCCTGTTTGTCTTAGCGAGATGATATTATACAGCCTATAAAAAATATAGTTAGTTAACATAATAGTGTTTAAACCTTATGTTTACATAGTTATTTTGTATTGTATGGTTTCTATAATATTGCAATACATACATACAATACACTGAAGATTATGTCTGTTCACTGTAATAACAATAAAAAACCTGATTGTAAACAACGAGATTGTCTACTCTGTAATCAGGAAATTATATGAAATGCAGAACGTAGCATCTATTTATGAATAAAGCAAGTTATTAAAGTGTTACTTATCCTAACGTGATTTGTAACATAATAAACCTATTACTACATGACGCATATATATTCGTCATATTCATACCACATAATCCTATAAAATTAATCTAGACAACTTGTATTTCTCAATAGAAATTACTTATAATATTTTACTTTTTGTGACAACGTTCTTCTTTGACTTATTAAAGCTCCTGTATTTACAGTATCTAACAGTTTTTAAGTCTGTTTAAAGTGCAAGTGTAAAACCAACAAATATAAACCCTTGTAAACGTTCAAAAACTGGAGCGGAAAACTTAACAAGCGCTCTGTAGTTAACTCCAATTTAACAAAGAACCTTGCGTTTTAATTCTCTCGCAATCTATTCCCGACGTTATAAAGTTTAAAAGAAACAAATAGTGTTATATAAACAGGGCAATACGGTTTTATTAGTCGTTAAACAAACCACGGAATGGTAAATGACTAAATTGAAAATTATCCCGCAATATGGTGCCAAGGTAATAATGACGTTGTGTGTTGTACAATTGTACATGCGTGATATGTAGATTCAAATTGGTCTTAATTGGTTGTTTAATTTTTGAAGTTAGTCTTTAGGCGCGTTGAGAGTAAAATTTCAAGGTCACGCCACAGTATACCGTCACGTCATGGAGTAAGGCGACGATTTTGGTATCTTTGAATCTTGAAAGTTTCACTTCTGACACGTTTGCTCGGCACACACGCTCTTTAGTTAAAGGTATTAAAAGAAGTAAACAGGCTAAAATAAATCCATTTAAAATGTTTGAAGGTAAATAATAAATGATGAATTTAAACAAGACTGAAATTATTTAATTGTGTTTGTGAACACAAAATCGGACAAATTAATAAACAAAGAATAATACCTAGACAAAATAATTGATTGCAAGTAAAAATCGTATCTGATGTGTGGGTTGGCTATCTTTATCTAATCATAATTTGATAGTCTATGTTTCTACTTATAATTTTATTAGTTCTGTAGAGCTTGTTAGACAAATATAATGATCGAATTAAATAATATTTTTATTGTAATTTTTGAACATTGTTGGCAAAAATATGAATTTTATGTTTCAATTTTCTGTAAGTATGATTCTGATAGTCCAGTTTAAATTTACTGAAAATTGTAATACAGTTACAAA
Organism: Colias eurytheme; assembly: GCF_061535395.1. Taxonomy (NCBI): domain Eukaryota; kingdom Metazoa; phylum Arthropoda; class Insecta; order Lepidoptera; family Pieridae; genus Colias; species Colias eurytheme. The sequence goes on from NC_143004.1 coordinate 4,030,390, forward strand.
GTGTACAATATGACTTTAATCCGTCAGTCCTCGGATCACAGACACAATAGAAAATCTATTGTGTCTCGGCCCGATCGGGCCGCTCGGTGGTCAATGGGTTAAAGAAGATTGTAGTCAATATGAAATAAAGAGCAATGTGAAAATTAATGCTTTTTATTATTCACCAGTCTTGATTTCGATTTATCACAAACTAGCGACTCGCCCGCGGCTTCGCCTGCTTTGTCTAAAACCTAATGAATTATATACTAAAACCTTCCTCATGGATCACTCTGTCTATTAAAAAAAACCGCATCGAAATCCGTTCCGTAGTTTTAAAGATTAAGCATACATAGGGACATAGGGACAGAGAAAGCCACTTTGTTTTATACCATGTAGTGATAGTGAAACTACGCAACGGCTTTAAAAACTTCTGTTTATGTAGTCGATATTACGTATGAGCACATAATTAAATGTCCAAAACACACATAATTAATTATTTCAATTCAATGTGGTTGTTCCCACGAAATTCCTTAAACAAGATCTGTCTAGAGTCTAGACGTACAGGCATTGTTATTTTTAGGTAGTAGCTATTCAACGAGCTTTGTGAGCTTATAAAATTAATTACAGCTATCATCCTAGTCTAAGCGGAGACAAATTTATCAAACAAAATATCATTAAAGCGTGTTGAGCCGTTCTTGAGCTATAAGAACGACTTACTATAAAGTATTCATAATGAATCGTAATCTATACCTATGACATTGGCTAGATTAGTAATTATTCTGCACTAGAGGTCCGCCCCGGCTTCACCCGTGGTAAATATTTCGCAATAAAAGGGCCTATGTCCTTTCTCGGGTATCAAAATATTTCCATACCAAATTTCATGCAAATTGTTTCAGTAGTTTAGGCGTGATTGAGTAACAGACAGACAGACAGAGTTACTTTCGCATTTATAATATTAATAATATGGATATCAGCATATGAATATCATCAGATACATCTTACAAGTAACTTTTACCATGGGAAAGTTAATGATGCTCTCAATAAAATGGCTGAATAAGTTACTTGGGTTGTAAAACGTATTAAATCATACTTGTATTTATATTATTATGAATTCAAAGGTTTATATTATGAAAATTGTAATAAGAAATTTAAATAAATTGAATAAATTGAATAAAGGTCGATACGATCGCAGTGTTGAGCTTTTGTCATGTTTAAACGCGATTTATTCATTATATTTATTACTAGTGATCCGCCCCGGCTTCTCCCGTGGTACATAAAATATATTATAGCCTATAGAACTCATCAGGGATTTCGTAGATATCCAACGGTGAAAGAATTTTCCAAATCGGTGATGTAGTTCCTGGGATAAGCGCGTTCAAACAAACAAACTCTTCAGCTTCATATTATTGCTGAAATGTAATTTATGTAAGCGTGGGTACGGGCAGATTATACGAAGTTATATAATCGGATTATACTTCAGAGAGCAGTTTAAAAAGTTGTCGCTAAGTTAAACTTTCGCTGGGTCAATTTAGGCAACAGGTGTGCTGCGAGATAATAAAATAATTTTAAACATTTAAGATATCTTTTTAGATGTTTTGTTTAGGGCTAATTATTCAATCCTTGGTTAAAACTTATTAGTCGAATAATGTATAAAACTACCATTTTAAAAAACGTATTCTAATTGCCCGTATTTGACAGTTTACGTGCAATTTAAAAATTATCGTGTAATAATTTATTGGACGGATAAGTTTTATCCAAACATTGAAAAATCGGCCCTAAAGTTTATTTAAAATATTGTTTTTGTTGCGGAAGGATGTCTGCATTTTGTCTGTTATTTAATTATAACACGTACAAACTCTACATAGTTTGTATTGAATCGATTATTAGAATAGGATAATTTAGGTTTAAAATTATTCATAGAAATTAATATAACATTTTATTAACCAGGCATTATTGATAGAGAAAATATTTCTAAATTTTTATCGTCGTCATATTTGTACAGAATGGAAAAATATTGTTTATATATACCATTACATAGTATAAAGCAGAATATATTTGACTAAATATAATTTCTCAATAATATTTAGATAATAATCTAAAATGTGAAACGAAAAATCGTTATTAATCACTGGCTATTCACCAAAAATCCCATCAAAAATCACGTGCAAAATTCTCCAACCAAAATATAAGCTATAAGGAGAATTATTTGAAGTACAATTTTGCCAAAAATCCCGTAAAAGGTATCCTCAGCCCGTGACGTAGCTGTGTACGTTAATATCGAAAATCTCTCTACAATCCGATCCTACACGATATGTGAGCGAACAGCAACAGGTATATGAAAAATTACACCAAAACTTACCGTAAGAAAATCCAATATATTGCCCCACTCACGTCACACGAATATCGATAATTATAACAGGAATTATCACTGAAAAAAAGCTGTTTTCAATATTTATTGTGCGAGAGAAATGCGTGTAACCCCGACGGCGGTTGGAAAGCGACTGGGGACCGAGCTTGGTCCGTGTTATTATTGAGATGTGGACGTCCCTTTTCAGGCTTAGACTGGTGATGTAATGGGTTATTGACTTCGATTCATGATTTCTGTATCCTTTTTTTCATAACACGAACTAGGGTCGCTAATCGATAGTAGCAGCTCGGTAAACTTACTTGAATACCCCTGATGAACGTATTTCTAACTGTTAATTAATACTTTTTTATTGAATTGATTTTTGTATCGAACCGATAAAAGATTAAATTCTTATTAAATAGATATATGTTTCAGTTATCAAAACCAATACAAAGTTTTTTGTTTATTCAGCCTCCTTGATATATGCCTTCACGCGTACTTTAACCATCTCTACAATGTGGAGATAATGTAGAGTTTACGTAGTCTCTACGCAATTAAATCTATTGCTGAGAGAGAGAGAGATAGACTTTAGATAATTTTTTTTTATGTCAGAGCAAGCAAAGAAGCAGATGGACCACCTGATGTTAAGTGGTCACCACCGCCCATAAACACTTGTAACACTAGAAGTGTTGCAGGTGGTTTGCCGGCCTTTTATGGACAAATAAGCTCCTTTCTTGAAGGCCCCAATGTCGTAAATATATATATGATACGGTTTAAGATATATGTCGATAAACAAAAAATAGTCTTCTAGTATTCTTTTAAATGGTAGTCGAATAATACTTGAGATGACTTATTATTGACCGAAATGATTTTTTTAGATTACCTCAAATATCTGCTTCACACCTTTCAACGTTAAAATACCAGTGTACCACCATCTTTACCAGTGTACCGCCTACGATAACATTCAAATTCATCCTTAAACCGAGCGTCATAAAGTTGATTCCAATGATAATGTCAAATGGACAACATTAAAGCGCATGTACATTGAAATGATAATCTGTTGGTTTATAAGATCCTTATTTGGTTAATTAATTACGTCATTAGTACAATTGTTGGAAATGTATCCAGGATGTAGTTATAGTGCAACTATTTAAGCCTAGTTTTGCTTCTCTGGAAGTTATTGATCACAGCCGTTTTAAAATTTGTTTCGAATAATTGTTTTATTATAGAATCCTCAAGCTTAACAACTATATCGCTAAAAAGTACAGGAGAGAACTGAGAAGCCACAGACAAAAATTCAGCTTCAAATGGTCAGAAATGGACAAAACTTAACCCTACAGTAGTAGCGTATACAAAAGTGACGTGTGAGGTCACGGACGGTGTATTTTTAAAACAGGAAAAAGTACACAAATAATTTAAAAAGTCAATTAAAAAGTCGCAAGCAAACTGCCGCCGGCAACCAAAAGCATGGCACTTGCATGGCAATGAACCGGAAGGTACTCAATTAAAAATAGGTAGGTTTCGAATTAAAATCATACAAATTAGTTCACCAAGTCGAAAGTTCTGAGGTAACAAACCCAAAAAATACATTAGAATTGAAAATATTTTTCTCTTTTTGAAGTCAGCTGGAAACTAAAGAAGGGTAACTCTTAACTAATAAAACTCAAAGGTGAATAGTGATCTATCAACGCACAGCCCAAACCACTCGACGTATCGGGCTGAAATTTGGCATGCAGGTAGATGTTAGGACGTAGGCATCCGCTAAGAGAGGAATTCCTGAAATTCTTGCGGGAACGGGGAAAAACGGGGATGCACGTACAAAGTCGTGGGCGGAAGCTAGTAAAATATAATACGCTATATCTGTAGTTAATCTTGAATCTCGATTAATAAAGATTAAACATAGTCTAGCTTTCAAAGGTAATGGAGGTTGTTGCAGGAGAAAATTAAAACTCGCACCGCTAGATAAGAAGATTACTGCGGTTAAATAGACTGATTAAATTATGTATTTATATTCTTAAGAATTAAACGTTATTTAGTTTCTATTAAAATGAGAATTAATATTTAAATGCGAAGTTACGTAAGTAGGTAAAATTGTATTTTTTTTGTAATGATTTTCAAAATTTCAACTAAGTAGGGAAATAATTATATCATAAATTAATGCTTAAAAAGATTGCATTTAAATCGATTAAAATAATCATTATTATTGTCAATTACCGTTGTGCATTTTGGCTTATTAAAAAGAAATAACAAATAAGGGGGTTCTCCCACGAAACTTTTTATAAATATGACTGTACATTTAAATTGTAGTTATCTATAATAATATTATAAAGCTGAAGAGTTTTTTTGTTTGTTTGTTTGAACGTTTGTTCGGGAACTAATGGTCCGATTTGAATAATTCTTCCGGTGTTAGGAAGTCCATTTATCGAGGAAGCCTAGTCTAAGACCAACAGGAGCGGAGCACTGCGGGTAAAACCGCGGAGCACAGCTAGTTGGTAATATATTCGATTAATAGATAGGTACAATTTTTACCAATTTTGAATGACTCAACATTATGAAGAAAATAAAAAAAAATCTCCAAATACCCGAAAAAAAAGCAGCAAATTACTACATTTACTGGCAATAATACTACCTGATCAAGTGATCAGGTAAGACTTTTATTACACTACATAATAAAAGTCTTACTTTTGCCTCGTAATTATATATTACTTTAAGCAAATTTCATTTTGTGTCCAATAAAGTTCATCACAACACGTGTGTCCAATTAATATAACATTATTGGTTTACAAGAGCGCTCACTGAATTATTTCATTACCATAATTGTGTGGACATAAAATTGGTGTTTTCAGAACTCATAGTTTGTTTGTCTGGCTTTTCTGTTGATGAGTATAATGAATCATCAATCATGGGAGCTTATATTAACGCTTATATTTTAAGAAGTTTGTATAAAATAGGTACTTTGGTAATATACAGGGTGTAATCGTTAAGTGTGCACAGGCGATTTTTCCGTAAGTATTACAGATAACAAAAAACTTTAAACTGATATCGAAAGTACTTAACCTAATGAGTAAAATGGCCGTAATAAATTTTAAAATATAAATCGAGAAATATAAAAAAAAATATCTTTAAGTTTAAAGTTTTTTGTTATCTGTAATACTTACGGAAAAATCGCCTGTGCACACTTAACGATTACACCCTGTATAATATATATTATATACACAGAAAATTCTAAATAAGACGTCATTTATATTTAGTTTTCATTGTTATTATTAGCTCTTTGTTAAATTATCTTTCCATGTGATTTCAGCTATTAGTCAATTTTATCTCACCATGTAATTTTGGCTTTCTGTGAAACTTTAGTTTTATATGTTACAGCTATCTTTGCGCCCGCGGCTTCGTTCGTCCTGTCAAAAGAAAGTCCACATAGTTCCCGTTCCCGTTTCATTTCTGGGATAAAACCGTTCAGTGGTATAGGCGTGAAGAAGAGACATACACATAGAGCGGCAGAGTAACTTTCACATTTATAATTTGTATATTAACCGTGTATCAATAAGTATGTATTGACGATGACTATTGAGTTTCTTGGTATAAAATTACTTATAAAAATCAAAATCATGTATAAGAAAATTGGGTGCTAAATTACGTAAATTTCGATAACCCACAATATTTTGACACTTTATAGCCTTTGTTAAAAAACCTTCAATCTTCCAAATACATTTACACAGGCTCTAATGTAAAGAATTGATAAAGTACCAAACATTTTCAGTTTTACTTAACAGTCCAGCCTTTAAAATTTACTCAGCTTACCTGAAAAAAGCTTTGAAGCATGGCTTACGTGCTCACTCTACAGTTACGGTCCCTGATAACCTATATATGTTATATATATATGTAAGTGGTTTCTGAGTGCTAGTTCAGAAATAGTATGTATAGACTATATGTTGGACGTTCGGAAATACGTTACTTTATTCAATTATGGACTCTATTGGAGAAAATAAACGTTTTACCCATTGGAGGAACTATTTTATTTTTGACAGACGTTATAAAAATCATACGATTTTCTTTTTGTATCGTTTCTGCCCATAAATTAAGTACCACAGCATGCACTATATTGGCTCTAATCAATTCATCATTACGGTTAGCTTTCGGAGATCAGCGGTGATATGTTTTAATAGTATACGTGTTATTTTATGAGTCTCTTACTTAGTTTGATAAATAATTATATATATTATTCATCGTGTTTTTGCCTATTTCACGTATTTTTGAAAGAAAAATTATTATAATCAGAAAAACATTTTACATGAAAATTTTTTTGTTTGGATTTATTTTACTAGGTAAGTATACATTAACTCAACATTTTCAAAATATGATAGACAAATGCAATAAGTTACACAAGTATACAAGAGTTTTCATTTTATATTTAAGAAAACTTATTATTAAACAAAAAATTTTATAACGTATACATAATACATTATGAATCAACATTTGCCTGTTAGCTGGCGTAAGGTTCTCAAAGATAAAGGCAAGGGTTTTGAAGAAGCTCAAGTGGTTCCCAGGGAAAGTAAATACTTCCAGTCAAAGAGTTTTCCCAACTGTTGAGGTGTTCCGTGATGACGTCATTAAAAACCGCTGCAGTTATATGTATACCACAGATATACACATACACTACAATACTATACTAGTAATGTATACCTACGTGTAGATGTCATATGAAAATATGTATTTGGAATAAGTATTTTAGTAATAGGGATGTTGTCCTATTGAGCATTTTGCTTTGAAGTACTTTTTGTTGCTGTCGACTGTTTCATGTTCAATGAACTGCTAATATCTATTTTTACTTGTGCAAAGTTAGAATAATATTTCGGATTTTTCCTTATGAAGATCTGAATAACAATTTTAATAAAATAATTAATTAATGAGCTTTTTTCGTTGGCTTTTGTTCTAAGACATCTTTTCGGTAGCGTCTGCTTATTAAAATCAATATTATAGCTTGATATAAAAATCTATAATAGCTATAAAATTACAAAATGAAATAACAAAGCGATTGAATTATAGAATGTTTCTTTCTTTCTCTTTCTATATCATCTTTTCTTACTTAGGCCTAGTTAAGAAAAAATAATTAAACGTTAAATAAACATGGTTTAAGGTATTTCCACTATGCGCTTGCAAACGGAGTCGCGCGCTATTCCTTTACAAAGTTTAATATCAACAGATCTGAGAAAATTAAATCTGAAAGTTATCTCACCCCGCTATATTAACTTGAAGATTGAGTGAAATATTATTAGAATTATAATCTAAATAACTTGGACGCTTTGAGTTATTTCACAGAAAGATTTCAGTTGATTTTGTAGCAACGTATAACATTAAACTTCAAATTATTGGTTTATTTTTAACTAGCCGCTTGTCCCGGCTTCACTCGGATAAATAATAAGCTTTTATTACTCGGTAAAGATTTAGGTTTTTGTTGTAGTCTTTATTTTCAAACATGTTTTGAGTTAAATCGTAATTAACAAATAATAATTAAAGCTTTCTTCCATATAAGTTAACATTTTATGTATCATAGCTGATACTTTCCCTGTGGAATAAAGTGCAGATGCATTCTACATATTATGTTTCACTGATCCATTTTCATGACGGAGAGACAAGAATGCAGAAGGCTAGATCCACTATTTTTAACATTATAAAAAATTAAAAAAATAGACCTTTTAGTTATAATTTAACCTGTTATAATAATTATTTATACGCAATCCATACCTCGAAATGATCTTGGCCTTATAGTTACAATCTTAAGAATTATAACCGTAATCATACGTAATCCACACCTCAAAATGATAATTCTAATCCCTAAGACGTTACCTAAAGCTACTTTATCAAACGTGAACTCTATCACCACAATTCAAACAAATTATTTATTTACATTTTCTCAAATACTATCTACACCAAATATTCCACGGCTATTATTCATAATTATCCCCTGTTACTTTACACGCAAACTGACGAATAGAAACAGGAAGAAACAAATTAATATACCTTAAAAGCATTACACCTTCATTTGTTTGCGTTAGTCTTAAGACTGATTGTTTTCTCAAATGCACGTTTATACTGTGTTAGGCCTCTTACACATTTTGCCGTAGCCTCTGATATGGAGCCGGCCAAAAACGCTGCCGCCGCGGTGTCGTGTGAAAAGGCTCTTACGCGTAGATAATTAGAGATAATTTATCAGTTTAAATGATACGATACATAATATATAGCTTTAATGTAGCGTTTCATTTAACCTAAAATCTATACTAATTTTATAAAGCTGAAAAACCTAACCTAAACTTTGTGTGTTTGCTTAAACGCACTAATCTCAGGAACTACTGGTTCGATTTAAAAAATTATTTCAGTGTTAGATAGTTCATTTATCGCGGAAGAAGGAGGAATTATATATCATCACGGTAAGACTAATAGGAGCAAAGCGGGTAAAACCGCAGGACACATCTAGTATTGCTAGTAGTATTACACCTACTGCAGAAAAAGCAAAATATTATTTTTAAAATTATCAAACAAAAAGCGATCTATTTTTAGTTCAAGAATGTTAATAAAACAGTGTTCGTTTCTCTAATTTTACACTCAGTTTAAAATGAAGATTAAAACGTATTCCTAAAGTTAACAAAACTACAAGATAAAAAAACATTTACAAGGCAACGTTTAACAAACTCTCAAACACAAATCAAATCAAAACGCAATTCATAAAAGCACATTTAATTTACATAGCCACAGCAAAACTCGTAACTATGAAAAATTCCCTAACACAATGAACAATTATAACGAACAACAGGTATACTAGCAATTTGTGTTCTCTCAAACTGAATTATGTGCTGACAACAAGTGTTCGCCCACCTCCCTGAAGCGTGGGTAAACTTTCGACTAAACCGTCTCTTGCAAAAACTTAAATAGAACTGTTTTAAACCCAGACTTGGTTTAACTTTAATGCAGGTTTAAACTTGTCCTTGTCTATGGTTTAACATGTTTTGTAATAAAACGATGGTTTTAATACGTTTTAGTTTCGGTTTTTATTACTCCGTGTTTTGTAATAAGACGGTATAACTTACCAAGGGTAACATTATTTTTAACCGATTTCAAAAAGGAGGATTATTTTTATTTAGTTCGTAACATCAGAACTTTCCATCGCGTGAACGGATTTTAACGAATCTTTTTTATTTGATCGCTAATGGCATGGTATCCCATTCAAATTCGTTTTAGTTTGATCATTTGTATTTAAATGGTCACAAATACAAACATAAATGGTTATTAATTATGTTTGTAGTTCTGTGTGTGTTGTTTGGTGTAGTTTTTTTTTTAGTTAAAAAAATATTATTGTAAATTCATAAGTATCGTCTACATTGAAATTAATACTTATTTTTTAAGCTGAATTCGTGTTAAAGGATACAAATTACACAAATGTGTATTACTAGAGAGAACTTATAGAAGGTACTCAAATAATTAATTCGACGAACTGGTTATGAAATGATAAATAATGGACAGACTTTAAATGTAAAAATGATCGGAAAAATAATTCACAACTTTCGTGGAAATGAAAGGTTATTATAATTACTGATATGTGAAAGGTTCTTATAATATCAATATTATTATCTTATATATAAAATTCTCGTGTCACAATGTTAGTCTGCATACTCCTCCGAAACGGGTGGACCGATTCTCATGAAATTTTCTGTGCATATCGGGTAAGTCTGAGAATCGGCCAACATCTATTTTTCATATGTACCACGGGCGAAGCCGGGGCGGGCCGCTAGTATAATATAAAGGTTACAATGTATTTATTTTGCTTTAATATTAATTCGGAGTATATGTCGCAGGCAAATTGTACAATTTCATCTGTTTACAAACGGCGTCTGTCACTTTACAAACGCTAGGCATTTTGTTATATGTCGAGAATTCGTAACCAGAATTTTTTATTGAAATTGATATTTTTGGTTTCATGGCATTCAAATGCTTTATAAATATAAATTTATAAAGAATAGAAAAAATTCGATCACGAATGAAATGAACCCGCATCCTTTCCGCCCCGGAATGGCGCGAAAGGATGCGGGTTCGAGTCCCGCCTCGTGATCGAATTTTTTCTATTCTTTATAAATTTATATTTATACAGAATTTTTTAGTTTGGATAAGGGGGTGGGTTAGGTTAGGTTCTTGTTTTTAAAACTACACAGAAATAGGAACCCCGCGAAGCGAGCGCCCCATCGGTTCGCAACCGCGTGTCTTCTTGAGGACGTTAGAAAAAAGTAAATACACAGCATATTACAAAGCGTTTGTAAACGGCGAGATTATACAATTTGCCTGCGACATACATATTACATATCACTATATTTTTTACTTATTTAAAGGTATCAGCAAAATACCCATTACTTAATACAAATTATGTTACGGAATATTATTGCTTTAAACTGTCTTGTTTTTCTACTATTTTTTGAAACATACTAGATTAAATATTATTATGTAGTTAGAAGTTCATCGATCAATTTTTTTTGTTGGGTTGCCTGGTACAGATCGCTGCTTGCAATAAAGCCGCATTGATAAATATTAATGTATTAAAGTATTTTTCAATGATTCGCTAAATTGATTAACCCAATCAAAAGTAACCAATTCTTAGTAATAACTATTACGTCTAATGATTTCCTCAAAAGCCAAGTCTACACTCTATGTAGTGTCAATTTGCACTCTCTGAAGGCGAGTATATAATTATATTACACAGTGTAGCACATGGCTAATGAACGTGCCATTGAGACTCATGGAACATGGGGTTTATTTTGCATCTAGTTATAGAGAAGATGGGAAAAATGTTTATGAATCGTAATAAAGTTTATTGTTATATCGTTCGTGTGTTAAAAAATATGTTATTAATTTAATTCACTATGTATCCTTTTTTTTATAGTGGGGAAATCTTCCAAAGATACCCACGGCCCCCGGGGAAGGAGCCGTGGGTTATGTCGGATTCTTACCGACTAAAACCCCACTGTGTTCCGTCGAGCCGCTTTAATGATGGGGCCGCGGGTATTTGTTAGAATTCTTCCGCGACCAATTCACTATGTATCCTATTAATACTTAATATTGTATAAACAATGTTTACTATCTTATGAGCAGAACTCCTTTTATTTTAAATCTGCTACAAGATTCTGCAAGAAACACGTAAATATCAAAAACTCCAAAATAACAATTATATTATTAGGTACGGTACATTATAATTTGACCAATTGAATACACTAACATTAAAACAGTATCTAACTTTCGAAACAAAGTTTAATCCATTTCAAAAGAGCATTTCAATCGCTAAACTTCATCACATTGAAATTACCCAGTCGCTAAAATTATTATTTGGGAAATTCCCAGAATATATACCGCTATATTTCAAATCTATAATATCTTTGTAATCATTAACGTTGTCATTAAATTTAATTATTCATTCATTTTACCGCAGTATCTTTTGTTTACAGACGAATTTCTGAATTAAATATTCAAAGCCTTACGCCTCGATTATTATAAGCTGGGTATTTAATCCGAGATACAAAAAGTTTTCTCAGTAAAGATATAACGATATTTAGGAGCTTATTTCGTATTTTCATTAGATTTTCTCCAGCGATTGGAATGTTTCGTTATATATTAGAAAGGGTTGAACTATTACTTTACTAGTTTTATTCCTAACTAACCGTAGCGGCTTCGCCCAGGCCGGAGATGAAAATGAAATTAAATAAAGCTCATTCTAAAATATTGTTCCTTTCTGAAGGTGAAAGAATGTTGAAATTGGTACATACTAGTTTTATAGATCTTTTCGTTACAAACATTAAGAATTAAGTTATTTCTTAGACATAATATCTTACTTATACCTATAATGTAAAATGCAATTCAAGTCAAAGGTAAAAACAAAATCAATCAAAGCATTTACTATCACTACTGATGCTAATTATATGTTTATATGTACATTAATGTGTTAATACTCTACTTATATTATGGGTTAATGACATACACATTTCACTTCAAAAAATACTAATAATTTTAAAAAGCAAATTTTCACTTTGACTTTTAAATAAAATTGGAACTAGTGAATTGTATGCTTCCTAAAAAATCTTACCTATAGGATTCAAAAACTTTAATAATGTTATAAAATCCACGGTTTTATATCCAAAAAAGGTTTCAAATTTAATTTACAAACATTCCTAATTCGTTATTTTCGTTGTTAGCATATTTTCACTAAGTTCCCTTGGTGAAACATTTGACAAACGTTAAACTAGATGTCGTTACTAAACGTTAGAGCCTTTCTACATCTCGCTATCATATTGTCTGAAGCTCCATATATTATAAGCTTCAATATTGCGTGTGTTTACTCCTTGGTTTACTCTATATAAATGTCGTCTATCGGATAACTATCTAGAATTTCTGGTAAAATCTAGAACAAAATTTTTGAGAAGCCTCCTACATTACTTTAGTAGTGTAGAGCTTTATTAATGAAAGCTTAAGTATTGTAAGTACTTATTATTAATTCTACTTATAAAAATTCCATTTTTAAAATGATTTTCCAGTTTTATATACATACATACAAATAGGATAGCAATATGGGGGTCTAATTTGTCGCCTAAATTAAACGGTTATAAGTATTTTTGAGAAGCATCTTACATCACTTTAGTAGTGTAGAGCTTTATTAATGACAGCATAAATAATGTAAGTACTTATTTATAAAGCTGAAAAGTTTGTTTGTTTGTGTGTTTGAACTCGCTAATCTCGGAACTACTGGTCCGATTTGAAAAATTATTTCGGTGTTAGATGGCCAATTATGGACGAAGGCTTATAGGCTAAGACTATCAGAAGCGGAGCAGTGCGGGTGGTGCACAGCTTTATATTATTTATGTGTAGTGTTATTTATTTTGATGTTGTTGAGTCAACAAAATACAACACAACACGCCAAAATACATACGTACGTTCTAGTTTGTAATTTCCGTTCTCCACAATCGTTGACAGAAAAAAGAAATCTTTGCTCTCTTTAATTCGATATACAGTCTACTCTATCTAATTTTCTTTCCATGTTGGTTGAAATAACATCTTACAATACGTGTTTGTATTTTATCCCTTTAAAATGTTTTCTTCTTAACTTTCTAAATGTAATTATGTAGCGCAGATTACTTCAATATTAGTTCGTTTAAAAAACATTACACATTTTAATGACGAAAGTTTCGTCTTAAGTATATTGTATAAATGAATAATCTGACTAAGAAAGGATGATTAGGCCCTTTCTGTTACTGGAACCAAACGACAAGTCTATACAAGTAAGTCGTACCCCATACAACATTATGAACAAATACCACAAATTTTATTGATTATTATTTTCATTACCTTGTGGCGTTGCCACTTTTATACATTTTATATAATCTATGTTTTATCATCTGTGTGTGTATAATCTATGTTTTATCATCCGTTAATTTTCTCGAGGTGATACGCACTTAATACGTAGTTGATACGCAGTTATGACAGTTCATTAAGTCTCGTTAAGGGCCGGTTTTTCAATGCTTGGATAAAACTTATTCGTCGAATAATGTATAAAACTACCATTTTAAAAACGTATTCTAATTGCCCGTATTTGACAGTTTACGTGACATTTTAATATTATCGTGTAATACTTTATTGGACGGATAAGTTTTATCCAAGCATTGAAAAATCGGCCCAGTCGTATGAACTCATTGTGGTGAAACATTGTATAGTATTGTAATAGTGAAAGATTGATTAAAAGTTTAATCTACAAGATTCTTTCATTTTACATGGGGAACAAAACCCCATTACCTTTTGCAGTTTTACTTGACTTCTTTCAATTTTACACAAATTCCAAACGATGTTCTAGTAACGGAAAAGTTTAACTTAATACTACTTTCCTTTGAGCTTTTCTTGTTATTTGCGATGTGATTGAATTTGCAGATCATAGCAATCTTTATTCTATTAGATTATGCTTTTTTTGTTTATAAAATATACATTTAAAAATTGTACACACGAATTATTGTACGTGCTTTTAACTTTTCACCTTTCTTATGTTCACTTTGGTTCCTTTAAATATAATTAAGTACTTATATTTATATTCTAAATATTGAGGAAGAATTTTCAACTTTCCGAATTAATTTGCAATAATAATTTTTCTATCTTATTACTATAATGCACTAAAAATATTTAAATGCTACTGGGTATGAAAAGAAACAAAAAAGTTCATAATATTTAATTTTTATTTTAAAATTTATAACATACAGTTAAGTTTACAAAATAGATAACGAACTAATGTTATAAAATACTAATCTAACTTATAAATAATTCACTAATAATAATATAATAATAAATTCCTTTGTATAGTTTTAAACAATATCACCTATAATAATAAATATACATAAAACACAAAAAAAAAACTACTATCACAGTTTTAGAAGCACTAATTCTATTAGTAAAGCTATGATAATGTGGTAAATGTAGTTTATCAATATTTTCGTTAATACATTGGTCAGAAACATTTATTTCATGCGTTTTGATCACGCAAGCATAATATTGAGATGATAGGCGAGGAGATCTGATTTTCTTTGGATCATTATGGTTTATTGCATACAGGCCAAATGCGACTCTGAAACATAGAAACGTGTTATTGTTAATCTATGTTGGTATTATCTATACTAATATAATAAAGCTGAAGGGTATGTTGTGTTTGTTTGAACGCGCTAATCTCAGAAACTATTGGTCTGATTTGAAAAATTCCTTCAGTTTTCCCATTTATCGATGAAAGCTATAGACGATATATCATCACGCTAAGACCAACAGGAGCTGAGCAATATGGGTAAAACCGCGGAAAAATAAAAAAATCAGACCAGTAGTTCCTGAGATTAGCGCGATCAAACAAACAAACACTTCAGCTTCACTTCATAATATTAGCATTGATATAGATTGAAAGCAATAATACAATTTGGTATACATACGAATACCCGCTGTTCCACTCGAAATTATCCATTAGAGCCCAGTAAGTGTAGCCGATGACATTAACTTTGTCTTCTTTTATAGCCAAGTATACCTTAAACAAAAATATTTAATTAATTAATTTAAGTTTATACTTTTATTAAGTCAAACTAACAGAGCTTCGAACTTATTGTTAAAGATGAATAATACCTAAGGTATAAAAATATAAAGTTACACTTTAAAGACTCTATCACGGTATCTATTACAATTTTCCTGATTGGGATCTAATATATTATATATATATATATATATATATATATATATATATATATATATATATATATATATATTAGGGATGTAACGATACATGATTTTGCCGATACGATACCGATACCGATATTTGTAGTAATGTATCGGCGATACCGATACCGATACCGATATCGATGGCTTGGTAGAAAAATAAATAGTGAATTATGCATAAAAAGTTACCAACATTTAACAGAGACAACTGTTAATCGTATTCAAAAAACAACAAAACCATTTATTTTAGTATTATTATTTTACGAAGTCAGTTAAACTTTAAGTAATACACATACAATCAGTACATAATAAAAGTTTACTATAATTGGTAGAGTTTTTTCAGAAAACAAAGTGCGCACGCGCGGGCGGCCTCCCGCATCGTTCATTGGGCGCGGATTTTTGAATTATTTGATATCAAAAAAATTGGTTGTTTGTAAAGTAGGTTTACGATCGAGATGTTTACGTGATAACATAATGCAGTGGCAGCGCTCGAGATGAAACGGGAGATCGGTCCGTCTCTCTCTCGTTATACCTGCGATCGCGCTCGTGAGGTTTTGGTGTGACACAAGTTTATGAACATGGGTGACATGTTCATAAACTTGACTAAAACGATTTTAAAAACGTTATCACGTTAAAAATTAAAAAAATTCAAAATTATTTATTTCTTTCCTTTACATAAACAAATTTGATTGGATTGGAATTGGATTGGAACACTCCTAGTAAGCAAATAAAATGCTTGTGTCAGGAGGTTCCGCTCTTCCTTAACACTATTACAGAAACAGAAATAAAACAATATGAATGAATAAAAAGCATAAAAGAAAAGAAATAATTTAATAAAAAGATATCGGTATCGGTTGATTTATTATCGGCGATACCGATATATCGGCTTGCCGATATATCGGCCGATATATCGGTATCGGTATCGGTATCGTTACATCCCTAATATATATATATATATATATATATATACTAGCGGTCCGCCCCGGCTTCGCCCGTGGTACATATGAAAAATAGATGTTGGCCGATTCTCAGACTTACCCGATATGCACAGAAAATTTCATGAGAATCGGTCCACCCGTTTCGGAGGAGTATGCAGACTAACATTGTGACACGAGAATTTTATATATAAGAATATATATATATATATTATAAAGGCGAAAGTTTGTAAGGATGTATGGATGTATGGATGTTTGTTACTCTTTCACGTAAAAACTACTGAACCGATTACAATGAAATTTAGCACACATATAGAGGAACTATGCGGGTTTTCCTTTGCAAACGCGGGCGAAGCCGCGGGCGGAAATCTAGTATATAATAAATGTAGCTGAGATATGTACATCCAATGTGATCAGCGATATATTGGCTGCCTTAAGTATCGTACATTCATTCTTTGTTTTCTTATCTGGCTCTATGTCTCTATGATAGTGTTCGTGTCTGTGTCAATGATCAATTTAGTGTAACTAGCAGTGTCTGTCTGTATGTTACATATGTAAAATAAATTCTAATATTGACATGATTTTAAAAGAGCAACTATGCAGTTTCTTTCCAATTCCTCCCGTAAGGACGATGCAAAAGTGCTTTTAGAAGTCTAATAAAATTGAATAAATGAATGTTTGAGTTTGAAATTCTATATATATTATATTTATATCTCTAAATAAATACCTCTGTCAAATGATCCTTAATAAATTTAAGTCGGACATGATCATACATCTGATGCTTCCCCGCATAACCGTTCTCTGTTATCATTATATCAATGTCACCGTAGTTCTTCTTAAGGTATGATAACGTTTGTCTTAGCCCTTTTGGGTATACCTGTTAAAAAATACATAGTTTTAAAAAGTAAAAACGCTTTGATAAAAAACATTCATGAGATTATTGTATTGTTACTGATCCTTGATAAGTGCACAAAGTTTAAATTGAATCTGTTTATTTAAAATGGGGCAAAATCGAGTATAAAGAAGATGTTTACATACAAGCATACTTACCTAACTTACCTACAGTGTTAAAAACTAAAAGCTTTTCTTACTTGTATGATTTTAATTCAATTATGGTAGAGAGTAGAAGGCCGTTAGCAAGCCGTAAGTCTGTCTGTCTTTCTGTCTCTTTATCACGCTTCAGAGTTCAAAGTTTAACTGATTTGGATGAAATTTTATACAGAAATAGTAGTAGAATGCTCAATGACATGTACTAATTGATGATTAGTTAATATTTTGATATGCATTTCTGTTTGTTTTACAATAAACTAAACGTACCGGCATTAAGACACCAGCACTGGGCTCAGCGTACGCCGGTTTCTCCATCATGGCGTCCAATTCGGGTGAACCGGTCAGGAACCAGGACCCCCTTTCGCCCTTATTCGCTGGTCTTATCACGTATGTTGTGTAATAGTTGACAGCATAGAAATCTGCTGAACCTGTGACGAAAGTATTGTTTTAGAAAATGCCATATAAATTATTGTTTTTGAATTATAAACTAGCTCTCTTTTTGTGTGCGCTTGCAATTATTACCTACACGTTAGTTCACGTTCTTTTACAAAAATGATAATAACTTTGCTCCGATACTTTTTACCTGGTTTTAAATGGATAGTTTAAAATTGAATGCCATTATAATGCCAAATATAAGAGCATTAATATTCATCAAATTTAAAACTGAGAGAAAAATCTCTGACTCTATTGTGAACAATTCAAAAGTGCTTCTATAAGAAGTCTTATTGAATAAATAAATGTTTGAGTTTGACAGAATACTTTTATTACCTTTTAATAATTTCTTCTCTTCTTCAGTAAATGAGGGTAATCGAGAATAGTTAAAGCCTTGTTTGAAGCTGTATTCAAGCAATATCTTTTCGACACTTGGAGGCCACCCTCCTTCCTTAGAGAATATGGGATGCGAGTAACGTCCAATCTGTTGGAATTTACAAGTTGTTTACAAGTTGCTGTATGTAATTTTAAGATAAAACAGTTTTCGTTTAAAACTAGGTCAAATATTACTTTATATATGACGTCAATAATTAAGGCACGTATAATATTTTTATCTCACATTGTTTCAACATCAGATTTATATTATATACCAGCAAAAATAATCAAAATTGAACGTAATGGGTGTTTTATTAATAATAATAGACCTAGTATTAACTACATTTTACACTATGTTATGACACGTAAACAAAAACACTACACTACACTCTTTTCCCATTAGATTCTGCTGTAATCCTACTTATATAATATAAGTAGGATTAGAGCAGAATAAGAAATGCGAAAATTTGTCAGGATGGATGTATGTGTATGTATGTATGTTTGTAACTCTTCACACAAATATTACTGAACCGATTACAATGAAATTTAGCACACGTATAGAGGATAACTTGGATTAACATATAGGATAGGTTTTATCCCGGAAATCCCACAGGAACGGGAACTATGCGGGTTTTTCTTTGAAAACGCGGATGAAGTCGTTGGCGGAAAGCTAGTATTATATATAATATAATACTAGCTTATAAGGAGTTATTATTTAAAATAATTACCATAAAATCCAAACCGAGTTTTGCCAACTCTTTATCGCGTGGATATTTGTATGGTTCTATCCAGATGATGTTATTTGCTAAGGAAATTCGACCTGCAAGAAAGAAAACAATAGGTATAAGAACAAATAGCATCCTATTTGTAAATTGTAGGCAAAATATATTTATTATTATATACAATCATGTATTGCTGATTTGTCCGGCATGTCAATCCTAAATCCTTATCCTCCCGGGATAAAACTATTAATGAAATTTTATATATTAAACTCAAAGGTGACTGATATAGTGATCTATCAACGCACAGCCCAAACCACTGGACGTATCGGGCTGAAATTTGCCATGCAGGTAGATGTTAGGACGTAGGCATCCGCTAAGAATCGCATCCCGAAATTCTTGCGAGAACGGGAAAAAACGGGGATGCACGTACAAAGTCATGGGTGGAATAATGGTGGTGGAGTAGTATATCTATACTAATATTATAAAGAGGAAAAGTTTGTAAGTATGTATGTATGTATGTATGTATGGTTTTCACGCAAAAACTACTGGACCGATTTCAAAAATTCTTTCACCATTAGAAAGCTGCATCTTTACTGAGCAACATAGGCTATATTGCATTTTCAAAAAAATTAGAGATCCTTACCAAAAATGCAATAATGTAACCCAAGGTGTAAAAAAATCCTCAATAAAAAATCTGTCATCGAGTGCGCTGCGGAATCTATTGAAGATAGAACAAAAAAATGTTCTACGGTATTATAGAATGGATCAATATCTACAAGAAAGTCCGCGATACCATATGTCCATCTTCAGTAGTTATGTTACTACAACAACTTTTTTACGTTTTCAAAGTAAATAGAAGTGCCGACAGTAATCAAACCATGTTATCGATACACATATATTAATCCTTATCCCATTAAATGATGTTTTATTATAGACTGTTTCAATACCAGCAAAATACTTTTTAAATGAAAAGAATTGGATATTCCATTCAAAAGATATAACGAATTTTTAAAAGTGTCAATCTACAGAAAATAGTAGGTATACTGTTCGAGCAAGCCGTAGTGCGGGGGTCATGGAGGAATTCTACCAATATGCGTCTTGACGGAACACAGTGGGGTTTTGGTCGGTAGGAATCCGACATAACCCACGGCCCCTCCCCCGGAGGCCGTGGGTATCTATGAAAGATTTCCCCACTAAAACAAAAAAAAAAGGCCGTAGTGCGGGACGGGGTAAAGGTGATTATCATGTGATTAAAAATTAAACCTATAGTCCGACCTATAGTAGACTTTTCACTGTAACGATATTGCTATCTATGCGGATGAAACCGCAGGGCATTGCTAGTTATAATATAATCTTCTTCTTATAAAAATTCTCGTGTCACAATGTTAGTCTGCATACTCCTCCGAAACGGGTGGACCGATTCTCATGAAATTTTCTGTGCATATCGGGTAAGTCTGAGAATCGGCCAACATCTATTTTTCATATGTACCACGGGCGAAGCCGGGGCGGGCCGCTAGTAATTATATATAATAATATACAATAATGCGCTCCATATGAATCGCGCACGTATTATGTTTATAATTAGTATTGCAATTTATAATTATAATGCTTATAGGTCAAAGATATAGGTCATGAATATATTCAGTTCATTTTTAATTAACATGACTCCCCTTTATACAGTTTTTATTGTTTCAACGATTTGATCTCTATTTCATACAGATACGCTCTAAACAAACTACACCACGATACCAAAGGTCACATTCAATTTCTTACAACTTAATAATTTATATACTAA
This sequence comes from Colias eurytheme, assembly GCF_061535395.1. Taxonomy (NCBI): domain Eukaryota; kingdom Metazoa; phylum Arthropoda; class Insecta; order Lepidoptera; family Pieridae; genus Colias; species Colias eurytheme. The sequence goes on from NC_143004.1 coordinate 4,051,291, forward strand.
AACCTTCCTGTTGTATCACTCTATCTATAAAAACCGCATCAAAATCCGTTGCGTACCTTAAATATTCAAACATACATAGGGACATAGAGACAGAGAAAGCGATTTCGTTTTATACTATGTAGTTAGTGATATATCTTACCATGATATATATCCTTGTACTCCCTTTCATAGATCCTATACGCTTTAGCGTGTGCCAGTAACAAATACTTATTGCAAAGAAAAGGGGCTAATTCCTCCTCTTTAATTCCCGGTGCTAAAGATCCTGTGTTAAACATCATATCACAAAGAACAACTGCTTCATTCATTGTAATCCATGTTTTTACTCTATCAGCGAATAGAGAATACAAAACTTTTGCGTAGTCGGAAAACCAGTCAACTATTAGGGGATTCGTCCAGCCACCTGTAAAAGAGTTATTTATTAGCATAATATTTGAGTATTATATAAATACGAATTTAATACAATACAGGAGAATTAGAATCAATGTGCGTGGTACCTGAATAACCTGGTAGATAAAACTGAAATAGGTTTTTTTTTTGTGTGGTGTTTCTCTATGTTAGCCAGAAGGGCTTCTACATTTTAACGCGGACGCGGGGGTGAACTGAAGGTTCACCCTGGTAGCGACATGCGCAAGGGCGTCCCCCCTTGACGGGGATCTCGAACCTCGGCTTGGGCTGTCGCTTGAGTGGAGGAGGCCGGAAGGGCCCTAGTCGGACGGGATGAAATAGGTGTAGTAGATACTCTGTATACCTAACTTACCATACGACATTCCGAAAAGCGTCGGAAAATGTAGCGTATGTTCCTCAACGGTTCCAAAGATTTTATAAAAACATAATATGGTGTCAAATGCATTTGCTTCATACCCAGCTAATCCTAACACGACGATATGAGTATGATTTATAACTTTTACTGTTTTTCTAGCAGACAAGCTTTTTGCATAAAAATAACTGTATTTTTTTGACTGACCGGTTGGCTTGGTTGGTAGTGGCCCTGCCTACCAAGTCAGAGGTCGTGGGTTCGATTCCCACCCGGGGCAAATATTTGAGTGATGAACGTAGATGTTTGCTCTGTGTCTGGGTGTTAATTATCTAGGTATGTAAGTATTTATTTAAAATTAAATATGTATGTTTATCAGCCATCTGGTTTCCATAACACAAGCGAAAGCTTAGTATGGGATCGAATCGTGCCGTGTGTGAAAATTGTCCTGAATATTTATTTATTATTTTTAGGTTTTCTTAGCTTGTAAAACAACAGTTAATATGTCTGTTAAAGTATTATTGATCAAATTTCACAATATAAATATAAAATGAATGTAATGTATTATTTTAATTAAAAAGCTTTTATTGCGTAATACAATCGTGTGCATAATTAAAGGGATAATGTGTATTCCATTAATTAATTATTATTAAATGTATATGGACAAACGAGAAGTTATTAAAAATCCGCAGTGGTTGAATAATACTGATTTAATTATGTAATATTATATAGCAATTAAAAACGTACCCGTGTATTGTTAATGATTATTATAATATCAAATTAAATGTAAAAATCCTTTTTTCATATAAATACCTTCAATTAGAAATTTTAATGATGTTAACAAAGGATAATATGTGTGGTATGGTATGGTGTGGTACAATATAAATCAGTTATAATATAGAGCAAAGCTTTAATTTGATTTTGAATTAAGTTTATTTTTCTTTTATTTCATATTTACAAACAAAATTCAACGACTTGTGTGATGTGTCATTTGCCAATTCGCATTTCCTATGAGTAAACGCTCATAGGAGGGAAGTCTCCGTGCAATGGAAACATGTTATACCACAGATCACAGAAACTAAAGGGAGATATGGTTAGGGGGCGGGGCCGGTGTCGCAGCAATATGCCCAAAAAAAGAACAAGCTGTAGTGGTGCTGTATACGTACGTCACTTACAATCTAGTGTGCGAACGAATAGTCGCTCTCATATTTTTGTGTGATGACACGCACACAACGCGAAGTATTGTTTTGTTTTTGTTTACTGCAGTTGTGTGCGTAAATTTGTAATGAGACACGGTTTCGTACTCAGCGCAAGCGATTGGCATCTCTCTAGATCTCTATGTGTTATACTTTAGCTGTGCCCCGCGGTTTCACCCACATTGCTCTACTCCTGTTGGTCTTGGCGTGTTGAATTATAGCATATAGCCTTCCTCGATAAATAGGCTATGTAACACCGAAATAATTTTTCAAATCGGACCAGTAGTTCCCGAGATTAAAGCGTTCAAACAAACAAACTCTTTAGCTTTATAATATTACTAGCGACCCGCCCCGGCTTCGCACGGGTGCAATGCTGATACTAAAATATACACTACAGAAAAACAGCTGTGAACGTTGTATATAAAAACTTAGCGACCCGCACCGGGCGGCCGGCCGGTACCGCCGCAAACGCTACGTCCCGCAATTTTGAAATCTGTAATATCTTCGAAAATATTCACTTAAATCATACGGTGCAAAGGGCCATATAGATCTATATTAAATGAACAATGTATTCAAGGTATTTAATTCGTTAAGGAATAATGCTGTATTGGTTAAAATCGCTTCGAAAATTAACCATTATTTGTCGTAAAAAGTAAATGACAAAAAAAAGTTATTGTGGGTTATCCATAAGAGATAGACATATACCATCGCGGATTTTTCTGTAGACCTTTTCAATGTGTATAATACTTAGTACCTACATTATTTTGATAAAACTCGTAGGGTTCAGCCTGCGTTTGCAATGTAAGCGGAAAAAATGTAATTTTTTACGACATCACATTAGAAACCTCAAAAATAACAGTACTTTTCCACTATATTTTAATGGATGTTATTATACATATAAACCTTCCTCTTGAATCACTCTATCTATTAAAAAAACCGCATCAAAATCCGTTGCGTAGTTTCAAAGATTTAAGCGTACAAAGGGACATAGGGATATAGGGACAGGGAAAGCGACTTTGTTTTATACTATGTAGTGATGTAAAGATAATATGGGCTGATGATGATGATGATACATACCCAAGCTTTGTAAAGTTAGAGGCAAGTCAAAATGATACATAGTGACCACAGGTTCAATGCCCTGTCTTAGAAGTTCGTCTATAAGATCTCTATAATACTTCACGCCGGCTTTGCTCACATTATTGGGAAGACCACTTGGCAAGATTCTCGACCAAGATATCGAAAACCTACAAATAATAATTAATACAAGGTTAGATATAAACTTGGAAAATAAAACATAATTAACAGGGTTAGATATTAACTTCGAAAGTTTCGAAGTAAACAAATGGTAGATTTATACATTATTCGACGAATAAGTTTTAACCAAGGATTGAAAAATCAGCCCATAAGGAAATGTACGATCTTTCAAATAAAATAATCATCCAATTGGTTCATGGAATTAATAGAGGTGTGTTTGTTACACATGAAATACAGTAGCATCAAAAACCTGTTTCTTTTTTGAAGTCGGTTGAAACTTGAAATAAAATCTATCAATTAAAAGCAAAAGTTGACTGTATTCGTGTACATTGTTCAATTATAAAGGACTAGCTTTCCGCCCGCGGCATCGCCTGCGTTTTCAAAGAATAACCCGCATAGTTTCCGTTCCCGTGGCATTTCCGGGATAAAACCTATACTATTTGTTAATCCAAGTTAACCTCTATATGTGTACTAAATTTTATGTGATATTAGTATACTAGTAGATAGAAATAAGAATAGGATTCACGGAAACGACAAAAAAATGCGCTCAAGCAGGAATCCATAATATAATTATAATGAGATGATTTCAATTTTAAATATAATCAATCAATGAAACCACTTGATTATAATTAACCTTACATAGCGTATTACATTAATTAGAGATATGAAGTTTTTTATTTTTATTTTTCCTGGATAAATCGTTTCTTTGGTGCATTATTGGTTTGAGAACTAAGCTTACTCTTTCACATTTACTTCCATATCTCAAGAACCGTGATGATAGATATTTGAAAATTTCAGAATATAGGTACGTGTTTCTATTTTCTGTTATATGCAATAATTTAATACAAACAAACATCAATAGTATGCATTTCTATGCACATACCTGGTATAAAATTAGAATGCTGTATTAGTTACACAGCTTGTAACTCCAGAATTGATGGACGGATTTAAATGATTTTTACCCGACTGCCAAAGAAGGAGGGTAATGTTTTTCGAGTGTATGTAAGTATGTATGTATGTCTTTTCCTTTGTGACCACCTGTAGCCTAAACGGCTTGATGGATTTTGATGTATGAGGTATCGTTAGATTTGTCTTGATTACGGGAGTGTCATAGGATACATTTTATCCTAAAAGTCCCACGGGATAAAGACAATAATATTTTTTCTAAATTTCCCTTTAAAAAAATATGTATGCGGTATCATTAGATTCATTTCAATCACTCTTTTTTTAGTGTGCAGTCGGGTATTTTGTTTTTTTAATAATTTACTTGTTAGTTTGTTGGATTTAGTTTTTAGACTGTGCTTATAATAAGACAATAAATATTGAAAACATGAGAAACTTACAAACGCATCAATCAACCATCAAGCGAATCGCTAGTTTTTTGCATTCCGGACAAATCTTTGTTGTTATTGGTATGCTAAACATATAAAATCCGAATTTTCTTTTACAAAATAAAAAAAAGGTTAATATATTTATATTAACAATAAATACCTGTAATGATCCAGTCCCAATTCAGAAGCTATTCTAACATCTTCTCTCCATAAATGATAAGAGTCGGCAGCTACATCACCATTTGTACGGTCTTCAATGGCGTCCTTATGTGTGTGCACGAATTCATCCCAAACGCTTTTGCCTTTGCCTATAAGTGTATATGAATATGACTAGAACCATTATCTTTCTACTGTTATGAGTATAGTTTCTTCATCTTTAATTCAAAATTTCATACCTTTTTTCAAATACTTAGAAAAATACTAAAAATTGTAGGAGAGCCCGTGGGAGATCGTCCTTCACCGATCTGATAACCCTTTTTTTTTTTTTTATAGTGGGGAAATCTTCCAAAGATACCCACGGCCCCCGGGGAAGGAGCCCTGGGTTATGTCGGATTCTTACCGACTAAAACCCCACTGTGTTCCGTCGAGCCGCTTTAATGATGGGGCCGCGGGTATTTGTTAGGATTCTTCCGCGACCCGATCTGATAACCCTTAGATCATTAAGTGATAACCAAATGAGACGTATTTTTATTAAATATTTTTTCTTTAACAAATATATGCCTATAATGGCTTGCCTATCGAAAAGCAAAGCAAAGCAAGTATATGAGAGCTAATAAAGATCGCAATATTAGCTTTTTTTTTTGTTACAATCAAATAGTGTAAACAATTTCCCCTTTTTAGCTTTTATCCGCGACATTCAATGATAAAAAAACACTACATAATATGTACTTAAAAAATTATAAATAATTAAAAATAGACAAGACAGTAAATTTTTCAATGAAAAAGAAAAAGATTAGTTGTCGAGATGTAGTATGGCGATGTTTAAATGTTACCAAGCTATAGTAATATTGAGAAATATCTAATTGAGAAATAATTTAAAAATTCTGTAATATTGAGAAAAAGCTCTAACCATCAGCTTTCCAGCCTCCTTCGATTTGATAAGCTGCAGTGGCAGCTCCGAACTTGAAATTTGGTGGTAGCTTTTGGCAACTACAACCAACCACCATTAATATGCTGCAAAAACAATAATTTCCAATTATTTACTGATAGCTGGACATTTTTTAACACGTTATGTAATTAAAAGCAAGAATAATTTAAAAAAAACAATTTTTGGGTTTTAAAATGAGAGATTTTTATTTTATTTTGTTACTCTTGAATTATAATTGAACTCTTATCTTGAGAAATTGTAGACAACCAAATAACTAAATTATCAAACTTGTCCTAAATATCCAAACAAAAAAACTTACCAATCATTATATAATCTAATGTTTAAATAAATAGTTAAACTTTGTTTAATTCTCATTAACGATATCAATTACTCTGTTCTAATATGAAACATTATGTTTTTTTAACATAATAAAAACATGCCATTAATGTATATAAAGCTACTAGGTTTCCGCCCGCGGCTTCGCCCGCGCAGTCAAAGAAAAACCCGCATAGTTCCCGTTCCCGTGGGATTTCCGGGATTGCGTCATTTTCCCGGGATAAAAAGTAGCTTATGTCCTTTCTCGGGTATCAAAATATCTCCATACCAAATTTCATGAAAATTGGTTCAGTAGTTTAGGCGTGATTGAGTAACAGACAGACAGACAGAGTTACTTTCGTATTTATAATATTAGTATGGATATAGATAGAAGATATAAATAATGCTAATATTAACGCCCAAAAAAGGAGGGTGGGTTTATTTTTTATTACTATAAAATATGGAAATCAAATGAAAAATCGTAAAAATAAATATATAAATAAATTATATACGCATAAAGACTCAAAGTCGATTTTGGACCCTTTTGCAACCATTGCCAAAATCGAAGATTCTGACGTAACCCCGTAAGGGCCGGCGCCCACTGCCGGCACGGCACGGCATGGCACGGCAGAGCATCCCGCGGCGTGCAATGGCATCCCGCGGCATTCAGTGGCATGCCGTAGCATCCTGCTAAAAGCCCAGCCACTCTGGCATCCATCAGTTTTGCTCCGCGCTAATGCTGCATAAGTTTCAACCTTATTTCAACTAGCTAGTAATCATAATTACTCGACCCCAAAGTGACGCATACGCCTCGCGGGATGCAATGGCGCGCCGCGGCATCCCTTGGAATGAAACAGCAAGACACGTCATGCCACCGCATCCCGCAGCGTGCCGCGTCATGCTGCAGCATCCTGCAACACGTCGCGGCATCGTGGCATCGAAATAAAGTAACTTGAATTCTAAACTGATTGAAATAAGATTCAAAATAACTTCATTAGTAATAAAAACCTCTGCCCTGCCATGCCATGCCGTGCCGGCAGTGGGCGCCGGTCCTAAGCTTTCAACCGGTTGGCATTAATAATATTTTTAAAGTTTATTTGTCCATATAACTGTACATATTTTATGCTTATTACTGCTTATCATTTGAATGTCATGTGTAAAAAAAAACTTAGCATTTACACAATACACATAATATGAAAACACTACCATCAAGACATTGTGGTGAACCTAAGCTTTTTTTGATAAATATAATAACTAGGAATTTTATTATAAAAACGAATACATTGTCCACATAAAAACTATATTATTATTAACTTAATTTTATAAAAAAACAAATAAACCCTATAGTCAATCAAATTAAACATCGCTTGAGCATATATCTTTTTAAGGACTACAAAATAATTATTTATTTAACAATTTTATCTACCATTACAAATTTCAAAACATAATATTAAAAGAAAAGGAAAACATGCATAGCACATAATTCAACCACAACAAATAATATATAATGTTTTTGAACACATTTGTGTAACATTTTGTTGCACATTTTTCTCAATATTACAACAGCTATTAAAATTAAAAAGCTTGTAGTACACTATTGAGATATTTTATTTGAAAGTATTACACGATAATATTAAAATGTCACGTAAACTGTCAAATACGGGCAATTATAATACGTTTTTAAAATGGTAGTTTTATACGTTATTCGACGAATAAGTTTTAACCAAGCAATGAAAGTCGGCCCTTAATGTATAAAATAAATATGACCCACATTTCACGAATTCGTCACAAAAAATAAAATTAATTTCACTTCAATTAAAGATTTCATTTTTTTTTGTCACAAAAAATCAACCAATCAAAGCACATTATTCTACTATCAAGTTTAAAACTCCTACTATACCTTAACGCGAGTACGTGAGGTAGCGTCATTGTAACAACTAAAACTGAATGGTCACTCATAAACTTCTTTTATACCAACTCCATTTGAAGCTATTTAAAAAGGATACGTGTAAAATGCATTGCGTCATCAGCAATCATCGTCAATCATCATCAATACTTTATTTAATTTTTGGCTCATAAGTCTAAAAACTGCTCCAATGGCATTATGGTTACTTTGAGGTAAACTTTCTATATAAAATGTCCTTTAAATTATGTCGTAGGTATTATATTTTAACCCGGGACGCAAAAAGAGGGGCGTTATGACCGCTATGTGTGTTTGTGTGTCTGTCTGTGCCACCGCATGGGCAAATTTTATCAAAATCGATTCTACCATTTATTTGATAAAGGGGTAAAAGTGGGAATAAAAAAAATAAATTTTATCAAAATATATACCCAAGTGACATATCAAATGATAGGGCATGACGTATGAAGCATAATTAGGCATATTTAATCTAAATCGGTTCATCCATTTATTATATGTATATAGGGGTAAAAGAGGGAATAACGGATCTTGTCAAATATACCCAAGTGGCATAGCAAATGAAAGCGTGTATGAAGTACATTTAGTCATATTTTTATACTATTCGGTTAAGTTAAGTGAAAAGTGGGAATAAGTAATCGAATGTGGTCAAATAATACTCAAACTGCATATCAAATGAAAGGGCATAACGTGTGAATTACAAGTAGTACGTGTTTACTCATAATTGTGTGTTAACTAGTAACTATAGTACTAGTCACTATTCCACGCGTACGAAGTCGCGGGCACAGCTAGTTTATACATTATAATAACAATTCGGGTCAACATAATATTATAAGCTAAGAGAATATCATCATGCTAAGACCAATAGGAGTAGCAATGCGTGTAAAACCGCGAAGCACAGCTAGTTTGAAATATCATTGAGCAATATAAACTTGTTAGAAACTCAAAACAGTAAACAGTATATATTATCAAGTCAATTTATCAACTCATATTATAGCTTCATCCTACTTAACTAAAGGTAAATTTGAAATGATAAAATATAATGTGTAATTAAAATTAAAATTATAAGAAAATAATATTCAGAAATAAACATAAGATGGACTGTTTAAATATTATTTTATCACATGTATAGTATTTTTGGAGTAATTTAAAACACGCATTTTACATATTTTATGTTTTTAAACTATATATTTTAAGATTAATAATGACTAACTACTTAAATATATTACATATAAATAAGGGAAAGGTATAATTCATGTTAAATATAAATTATGTAGATTTCCCTTCCTTACGTCAACCTAAATACATAAAACAAAAACAGTAAAATCAAATAAATTTACTTTTCGTTACTTTTAATGATCCAATCATTAATTTCTATTTGTAATTATAATATAATATTTGAACTAAAAAATATTTTGTTGATTTGGTGCGCCTCTAATACAGTTTTGAAAAAAATTCTATATAGCCTTCAAAGTTTGCCTCGTGGCTTACAAAGTTCGCCGTATGATATAATTTAATGTTAAATAAAGATGATAGAATATATCGTTTTAATAATAATTTGAAATTACTCAAATTTTTTTTACAAAGAAAACTATATCTTATTTGGTTGGTTGGTTGGTTAGGAATCATATATTATGTACTAGCTTTCCGCCCGCGGCGTCGCCCGCATTTTCAAAGAAAAACCTGTTCCCGTAGGATTTCCGGGATAAAACCTATCCTATGTCCTTTCTCGGGTATCAAAATATCTCTATACAAAATTTCATGCAAATTGGTTCAGTAGTGAAGGCGTGATTGAGTAACAGACAGACAGACAGAGTTACTTTCGCATTTATAATATTAATAATAAAATTTGAAATTACTCTTTTTTTTTACAAAGAAAACTATATCTTATTTGGTTGGTTGGTTGGTTAGGAATCATATATTATGTACTAGCTTTCCGCCCGCGGCTTCGCCCGCATTTTCAAAGAAAAACCTGTTCCCGTAGGATTTCCGGGATAAAACCTATCCTATGTCCTTTCTCGGGTATCAAAATATCTCTATACAAAATTTCATGCAAATTGGTTCAGTAGTTAAGGCGTGATTGAGTAACAGACAGACAGACAGAGTTACTTTCGCATTTATAATATTAATAATACTTATTATAATATTATAGTATGGATTAATAAATTAAAAAACGAAATTACTTATTAAAATACATAATATAATGCAAGTACATAAACCAAATACACATATTAGATTAATATAAAGGTATCATACCTGATTCCTTTTCCATTGAATTATTGAGAGCTTTTGATAGAGTCTCACAGAATTGGATTACTTGAAAGCTTTCAAAGTAAACGATATTTGTATATCATGTGCTTTATTTATCCTAGTGCAAGTTTATACAACCTTTTAGGCAACGAAAGGATCTAGAAGCATTTGTTGAATTCAGTTCGTAATAAACTAATTTATTCAGGTGTTCCGCAGGGATCAATACACGGGACACTTCTTCTTTTACTCTATAATAACAGACTTCTTCTTTTAGAATAATATGTAATTCGATTTTTTTTATTATTAATTTGGGATAAATTTAGAAATTATTATATACCTTCATAAGGCTTAATATAAATTAATGATCTTGATTTGTTGTGCTATTACTTTTTAAAAGGCGTTCATTAAGAAAGGATTGTAGCTTATTTTTTAAATAATTACCGTATTAAGTAATTACTAATTACAATTGTTTAATAGTGCCTGTAAGAGATCACTCTTTAGTGGCTATAAGTTTTAGTTTGAAGTAATTTGTGTAACTAGCATAGTAAAGTGTAATAAATAAATAAATAAAAATAAAATTATATCCATAGGATTAACCAATACTGAAGTTCGTTTAAGTTCCAGTCGTCCTTGACCCGTATGTTTTTTTTTATATCAGAGCAAGCAAAGGGGCCAAAAGATGTTAACTCCAAATAACAACTGGCAGGGTGCTTGTCCAGTACTGCGGCTTGGAGTTGCGTTGAGATACTTCTGCGTATTTTCCACGTGCTTATACCAGTTTTCCGGCGTTGGAGCAGCCATCTTTCAAAATGCGGACTTTTAAATAAATTGGCTAATAAGCTTATAGGCACCTATGTATTATGTATATTGTATAGTGTATATATACGTATCAATATATATACCACAGTAGGGTAGAATTGAAGCATTAGATACTTTTGTTGTTTGTTCGTTTTAATATGTTTATTTGTAACTTCTACCTCTGTATATTTTATAAAAACTATGGAGTTTCTTGCCGGTTCTTCTCCATAGATACTGCTTTCCGAATCGGTGGTAAATGTTAAAAATATGTATTGACGTTTCAAAAGTGCTTCTCGAAGAAGTCTAATTGAATAAATAAATGTTTGAGTTTGAAAAACAAAACTGAGGTTATATTATTTGAATGCTATTAAAATTTACATTGAAGAAATAAATTATATTACTTATGATACAATATACATGAGTTGTTTTTTAGAATTGACCAATTAGATAATCAATCTTCATGATCTATGTTATATCTGATTGAACGACGCCAGGCAATTTATTAGATTTCTTAGCGGCTATTATAACTTCAGAACTAATGAAAAGACCACAGTATAAGCAGGTTTATGACAACACTAATGAGATAATGTCTTCAAGAATATCAAATTCATCCCTCGAAAATATACTGTACTAGTTCTAGTTTTATGATGATACTAGTGGTCCGCCCCGGCTTCGCGCGTGGTACATATTTCGCAATAAAAGGTATCCTATGTCCTTTCTCGGGTATCAAAATATCGCCATACCCAATTTCACGCAAATTGGTTCAGTAGTTTATGCGTGATTGAGTAACAGACAGATAGACAGAGTTACTTTCGCATTTATAATATTAGTAAGGATAGTCGAGCTAAATTTAATCTTTTTAATGTAATGCTATGTGTATCGGTGTTTAAATAATTCCACAAATAGGTTTGATTTTGGTTTGACTGAACTGATCAAGTCAGTTTAATCCTATGGCAGTAGGAATAAATAGGCGCTCCAAAATTATTATGGTTTCTTCATAGCAAATACGCTCAACGTAAAAAAAGGCTGTCACAAGCTTCGACATGATTTCACAAAGAACAATAAACAACGGATTTGGAATTCTATTGCTTCTCTCTTATTGTTCAGCGTCAATAATATTTGCTTTATCGAAATCTCATTATTTACACTTGCTATTAGTCTGATAATTTCCCCATTTGAATAGTTACATAAATTATTTACTCATTATATGATACTTTACTCACACGCACTTTACATTATATCGCAGTCATCTGGCTGAATCTGCTATTTAATTGAGTAACTAGCGTGTTCATTGACTACATTTAATTGAATGACCGCAAGCACAGTTAGTCAGTTATAAATAGCTAATAAATTCCCCACTGTATTTTCCTCAAAAGTCACATTCACAAAATCCATTGGATGCATTAAACAACATCATAAATGAATGAATATTTTTCCCTGTACTGATGAAAGCCGGGAATAACCGGTACGCAGAGCTTTTATGTTATTCACGGAACCTTTGTTGATTATAATTTCGATAAAAGTGTTGTTATTAATAATCTACAATGTGCATAGAACCTTTTAAACTTTTTAAGTCATTAATTGAAGATCACTGCACTTTATTTTCTTTAATTATGATATAAAGTAAGTAATTTAAAAATAAAACAGATAATCCATGTTTAATATAATAAATGCGAAAGTAACTCTGTCTGTCTGTCTGTTACTCAATCACGCCTTAACTACTGAACCAATTTGCTTGAAATTTGGTATAGAGATATTTTAATACTCGAGAAAGGACATAGGATAGGTTTTATCCCGGAAATCCCACGGGAATAGGAACTATGCGGGTTTTTCTTTGACTGCGCAGGCGATGCCGCGGGTGGAAAGCTAGTAAAACAATATATAGTTTTAATATAACAATAATTTTAATAATTATGGATCATAAAGTAAAATATTTTTCTGTTCTCGTCCCGACAATAGTGATCATTTTGCTTGTTTACCTTTTACCGTGGTTGCCTGGAAGAGATCACTATTAAGTGAAAAGGCCGCCAAAATAGTTGTACTCTGTTCTATGTGTAAGTAGTTCTAAGGTTTCCTATCTGTACAACTATTAAAGAGTTAAATAAATAAATAAATATTTTTTCGGACCTGGGCTATGGATAAGTTAAAAAATATCCGCTTTAGAAATATCGAAAACTAGGTGTGCCCCGCGGTTTTACCCGTATTGCTCCGCCCCTGTTGATCTTAGCGTGATGAAAGATAGCCTTCCTCGACAAACTCAGCTTTATAATATTAGTATAGATATAAATAAATAAAATAAATAAATATTTTAGGACATTATTACACAAATCGACCTAGTCCCACAGTAAGCTCAATTAAGGCTTGTGTTGTGGGTACTAGGCGACAATAAATATAATATTTAATAAATACATATATAGATAATAACACCCAGGACCAAGAACAAATAATTGAGTCCATCACACAAATATTTGCGCTGACCGGGGATCGAACCCGGGACCGTCGGCTCAGTAGGCAGTTACTTTACCACTGCGCCAACCGCATCGTCAGATTATATTATGATATACTAATATTATAAAGCTGAAGACCTACCTTTCTTTTGATGTTTTCTAAAAGATCTTACAAGGGATTTATATGTCATAAAGATATCATAAGAGATTATTACAATGTTGCAGTATGTGCAGATTGCAGTCATGAGAATTATCTTGATGCGATAGACTTATACATTTTTCTGAAGAGGCTTGATAAAACTGCAATCTTATGTTAATACCTAACGTTATCGTGACCGAATTTCTTTTGACTAGCTAATATCTATAGAGACTGGCCTAAAGCACATAGATATTACATAGTCATCATCAGCCCATGATGTTCCCACTGCTGGGACATGGGCCTCCAGCCCCCCTAGTCAAGTGGCTTTCTGTTAGCGTAGCGTTCAATAGAATAGACTACGAATGTATGAGATTGACGTAAGCTGTAGATACCGTATCCACCACGCTGACCAAGTGCGGGATGGCAGATGTCACATGTCGTCGAACTACTGTAGTATAAAAGTACTGGTACCTATGTATGTGAAGGTAGTACTAAGTATTATTTTATTTTTTATCGTTATTTAAATTGTCTTTTTTTATTAACATTGGCCTTGAATCTGTAATAAAATTCTCGTTATTTTTAATCCATTGCATTATCCCCTGCAGTAGAATAACTCCTAAAACATTTAAGAATGCAACAATTACTTACTGGCTTTAATTTACTTTTTACAAAAAATATGATATATCTATGCGATGATTTTTTTTAAATTGTATATTTATATACATAACTAGGTATATGTACATTATTTCTAATACATATTTTCAAAACAATCAAAATCTTACATAGTATGTATATAAACACGGATTAAGCACCAAAATGAAAAATTTTCACTCCAAAAAACTGCGTTAAAAATTCTACGAATACAGGGAAATAAATAATCACATCAATAATTTGCATTTTATCCACAAAATATAATTATACATCCCTACATAGTATAAAACAAAGTCGCTTTTTCTGTCCCTATGTCCCTTTGTATGCTTAAATCTTTAAAACTACGCAACTGATTTTGATGCGGTTTTTTTAATAGATAGAGTGATTCTCGTCAAAGGTTTTACTATGTAATTTATAAGGTTTTAGACAAAGCGAGTGAAGCCGCGGGCGGAAAGCTAGTTTACTTATATTTACTTATCTCACTAACACAGGCTTATGTTTTCAGTTGTAAACATGGAGTGGACATATACACTTGTGTTAAGGTAACGTAAATATAATAATATATTAATATTTTATGTGTTTGTGTGTTTATTATTTTGTGTGGATGTGACTACGGTAAGTGTATTTAATTTTATTTTCGTGATTTGCGATTGCAGTTTTTATTGATAGATTAAAGAAAATAATTAAATTTACATAAAAAAAATCCAAAATTAATATATTGTATTCAGTGCATTGTAAAATATTTATTCAAAATTATCGTGAAAATTGTTGCTTTTTTTTAAAGTTCAATTAACTATCAAGAGAAAAAGAAACAGCTACAACTGCATGCACGTTGAAAAAAAATCGCATTCAATGAAAAAGTATATTTTAATTTAAATAAACTATTAAAATTTAAATAAAGTATTGCTCTTATATCGTATTTATTTCAGAATTGGTTCAAAAATACCTTCTAAATAATATAAATATAAAATAATAATTTTACTTATCATAAAAAATGAATGGCGTGTAATTGATAATAAAAAAAAATTCACGCTAAATGTGAAAATTTGTTGTTATGAAAAATATAATTTAATTGGAAAAATCAATCCTACTAATATTATAAATGCGAAAGTTTGTGAGGATGTGTGTATGTGTGTGTATGTGTTTGTTACTCTTTCACGAAAATACTACTGAACCGATTACAATGAAATTTAGCACACATATAGAGGGTAACTTGGATTAACACATAGGATAGGTTTCATGCCGGAAATCCACGGGAACGGGAACTATGCGGGTTTTTTTTTCAAAACGCAAGCGAAGCCGCGGGCGGAAAGCTAGTACTTAATAATTTTCACAGCTCAGTTATGTTTCATTTATTATTTCTTTAAAAGCGATAAAAAGAGTTGTTAACAATACATAATAATTAAAAAATAGACAGTTTTTATCAACTGATATAAAAGCACTTATTTAAAATTGCATACAAATTGGTTACTAAGTGTCAAACAGGCAAACAGACAAACAAAATTACTTCTATAACGTTAACTGCATCGATTGGTAATATTTATTATTAACAAAAAATAATAGTTATTGACAAAAAGGTATTTAATTAGAAGTAAAAATTAGGGATGTAACGATACCGATACCGATACCGATATATCGGCCGATATAATCGGCAAGCCGATATATCGGTATCGCCGATAATAAAACAACCGATACCGATATCAAACAATTCAAAAAACTGCGCCCAATGAACGATGCGGGAGGCCGCCCGCGCGTGCGCACTTTGTTTTCTGAAAAAACTACCAATAGTAAACTTTTATTAGGTACTGATTGTATGTGTAGTACTTAAAGGTTAACTGACTTTGTAAAATAATAATACTAAAATAAATGGTTTTGTTGTTTTTTGATTTGGCATTTTTATTTAAAAGAATACGATTAACAGTTGAGTCTCTGTTAAATGTTGGTAACTTTTTATGCATAATTCACTATTTATTTTTCTACCAAGGCATCGATATCGGTATCGGTATCGGTATCGCCGATACATTACTACAAATATCGGTATCGGTATCGTATCGGCAAAATCATGTATCGTTACATCCCTAGTAAAAATTATTTAATTTGTGAATGTTATTTAAATTAGTTAATTTACTATTGTAATTAGATAAAGCAGTGTTATTGACAAAACGATTCCATTATACACTAATTAGAAATATTTGTTTAATCCGAATTGACCTACAAATCAAGAAATTAGTCATTATTTTTATCATGAGGCATTAGTCTTCACTTATTATTTTTAATCTTATAATGTATTCCTTAAAACGATTTTTTTTAGTCTAATTTATTTTTATTAATAATTTAATTCACGAAAAATATTCTTCTTAGCTTTCCCACGGCTTCGCCCGCGTGTACAACCATAACAAATTATACCTATACATACTAAAACCTTCCTCTTGAATCACTCTTATAAAAGCCGTTGCGTAGTTTTAAAGATTTAAGCATACATATGGACAATCATGCCAACGACTTTGTATATACATATATTTTATTCTGTGTAGTGATGTTTAGTACTATTGTTAGTAGACCAAATTTATGTATTTTTTTTCAGATTTTTTACTGTTATCTATTAATGGCAAATATTTAAAAATTGATGTGCTTTAAACGCAAAATTCTCTTTATAACTTTGGCTAATACCATACATTATTTAACTGAAATAAATAGACACAAAACTTACTTATTTTATTACTGTATTGGCATAGTAAATTTAAAGAATTTCTTCTCTACCTAGAGCCAATATTTACAGCGTGAAACAAGCACAAATTATTTCTTAAACAGATAAATATTAATTTGAAACCGATCATTGTTACATACAATACTGTATTGTGCATGATTATTACTCGAAAAGGACTGAACGGTTTTTGATGGTAGTGGCTTATGAATAAGAATAAATTACAGAAATACTTAACTTCGACCAGTTAAACATAATTAACCCTAAAACTCCTCTCCCGTTGCATTTTAGGCAAAATAAAATCTACTTGAAAATCGAAAAGACTTTATATGTATGTTTGTTACCCTTTCATGCAAGTACTACTAAACTGATTACAATGAAATTTAGCACACATATAGAGGTTAACTTGGATTAACTCATAGGATAGGTTTTATCCTGGAAATCCCACGGGATCGGAAACTATTTCTATATTTCTAAGAAAACGCGGGCAAAAAGTTTATATATTATTATATGTATTCTGTGCATAATTCACTTTTATTTATTGTAGACTAGGTTTCCGCCCGCGGCTTCGCCCGCGCAGTCAAAGAAAAACCCGCATAGTTCCCGTTCCCGTGGGATTTCCGGGATTGCGTCATTTTCCCGGGATAAAAAGTAGCCTATGTCCTTTCTCGGGTATCAAAATATCTCGATACCAAATTTCATGAAAATTGGTTCAGTAGTTTAGGCGTGATTGAGTAACAGACAGACAGACAGAGTTACTTACGCATTTATAATATTAGTATGGATGCTTACGCACTTATGGTTATTTAGTAAGATTTTAATTATCTTCTTATATATAAAATTCTCGTGTCACAATGTTAGTCTGCATACTCCTCCGAAACGGGTGGACCGATTCTCATGAAATTTTCTGTGCATATCGGGTAAGTCTGAGAATCGGCCAACATCTATTTTTCATATGTACCACGGGCGAAGCCGGGGCGGACCGCTAGTACAGCTATAAAAAAGAATTACAACTTGATTTATGGAATTTACAATTTGTAATTTATATTTTTTTACCCAATTTACGTGAAATTAATTCTTATACATGTATAAATATCCAATTAATCTCTCTCAAGCTTTTTTAAGTGCTATTTTGCATAACCATATAGGCCCCAGAGTAAGGCCCCTTTTTAGTAAAAAAATGGAACTGTTTAAAATAAATAAAAGGGGCCGTGGGTTGTGTCGGATTTTTCCGACCAAACTGTGTTCCGTCCAGCCGCTACAATGACGGGAGCCACGGATGTTGGTGGGAATTGTTCATATTATTTCAAGCAGACTTTCTTTTAAAGCTCCTATTGTCACTATGCACTTGTACATCAGTATTAGGCGAGTCTACAGAGCAAGCAGCCTAGCGAAGCAATTGCTGCGCGAAGCAGCTCGGTCAGTGTACACGAGGCTCGGCCGAGGCAAATGATGTCATTTACCTGCATTAGGGTGCTTTTTCACCAATAATGTGCGAAGATGTATAGAGAGATGATTTTTTAAAGAACCAATCACATCGCTTCATTTAGTTTGCAGCGTTTAGCGTTTGAAGCGATACTATTGGTTATTTACAAACACATTCCTTGCTACACATCCTCGTAGATTATATATATATATGATATAGGTGGAAATGCTCCCTTAGCCCATTAGAAAATGTAGTGCGGTTATAACAGAGCGCCTTGACATAATATCACTTCACATAAGACGGGTTCTTAGAAAAAGGATAACATTACTAAGTAAAGGACATATATTATGATGTCCTTTACGCTGAAATAATATTCGGATTCCACCTATATCATTTGGGTCATGGTAATCGTGGCTTTAATTTATATTTATAAAATTATTTTCCTCAAGGAAAGTCATGTCGACGATTTAACGCTCTATAAAATACTAATATAAAAGTCGTTAACATTAAAAAGGACATTCATGCAATTTTTTATCAGTAAATATTTATTATTTACACATCATTAAACATCAATCGATGGATTTGAAACAACGATTTTTCAATGAAATTAATAGATATCAATTAGGAATCTCACTTCTGTGGAAAAAAAGGCCAATTATCTGAAAAGAACTCTCTTTTTAACATGACATACTTACCTAAGGTGTTATGACTGATAATATATTGATTTAACTATATTTTTTATGTTCTATGAAAAGATGTAGAGCTATAATATGTATGAGCTCTATATTTGCTCTATATTCAATACCCATTCATTATCTGAAACTTATGCTTATGTACAATTGCATCAATTACCTAAAATTAAGAAAATGACTTCTTTGGCAAGTCCATAACGATTCAAAAAGAAATAGAAAAGCATTGGTCATAAAATGATTAGCTGTGTGGTTTTACTCGCAGTGCTCCACTCCTGTTGGTCTTAGCGTGATGATATATAGCCTGTAGAACCTCGATAAATGAGCTATTTATATCCGAAAGAATTTTTCAAATCGAACCAGTTGTTCTTGGGATTAGCGCATTCAAACCAACAAACTCTTCAACTTTCTAACATTATTATATAGATTTTCGATTACAAGAACGATCTGGTATGTAATAAGTGTTCTCATTCATTTAGTGTTGGATTTCATTGAATACCAAATGCTTGCTTTATATAGAATTCATGCCAAACAGCTGTATTTACTTTGTAAATTTGAAAAGGATTATTTCTGCATAATTGACTGACTGCCTTACCATCACGTTTTAATTTACATTCTAAAGAAGTATTTCTTGTATTTTTTTATACTAGCGGTCCGCCCCGGCTTCGCCCGTAGTTCACGTTTACGTGTTCTCTCCATAAGAACCATCCTCTTACTTCAAGGAATATTATAAAAAAAAGAGTTAACGAAATCGGTTCAGCCGTTCTCGATAGTTATGCGCTTACCAATACATTTTGCGATTCTTTAACTTAATGTTATTATATATAAATCTCGTGTCACAATGTTTGTCCTCAATGGACTCCTGAACCACTTATCCGATTATAATAAAATTCGCATACCATGTGCAGTTCGATCGAACTTGAGAGATAGGATAGTTTAAACATGTAAATAAATAAATAAATAAATGTAGGTACCACGGGCGAAGCCGGGGCGGACCGCTAGTTATATTACAGAAATGTTTAAGTATGTGTTTCGGTACTGCACGTATGGGTCATTGTCAAATTTTGCGCAGGTAAACGTAACTGCAGATTTCAAAAATATGAAAAAGAAAATATTTTAAAATTGAACTTTTCTTTATGCATATTAGAGATAATTATCATTAATCATTTTCTACTTAAAAACTAAATAAAATGAATCGTTTAATTAATAAAATAAATCTAGGTATATAGCTAGTAAAAATTAAACTTAAACGATACACTCACAAATTGTTTTTGTTAAAATACGAAAAAAATATAGGTTAATACTTACCTTCTGCATAATAAGCTTTGAAACTAGAATTTAAATTATTTTCTTTTAATAACTACCAAATATTGCAAACCATTAATCAAAATATTTCATAATAAACTCCGCTAATGTACCAAGATATAATACCTAAATGTTTATTAGCAATCTTTATTACAATTTATTAGCAGTATTAAAATTTTGAGCTTTCGAGGTCTGTGTAACGGTTCTAACTTTTATATGAAAGCAATTTTGTGAGTTATGAAGAAAGAAGAGGTCATAATATAAAAATAACTAGGTTTCCGCCCGCGGCTTCGCCCGCGCAGTCAAAGAAAAACCCGCATAGTTCCCGTTCCCGTGGGATTTCCGGGATTGCGTCATTTTCCCGGGATAAAAAGTAGCCTATGTCCTTTCTCGGGTATCAAAATATCTCCATACCAAATTTCATGAAAATTGGATCAGTAGTTTAGGCGTGATTGAGTAACAGACAGACAGACAGAGTTACTTTCGCATTTATAATATTAGTTGTATACGTAGTATATTATTATTAGTCTGTGATATTAGTATGGATTTATGATCAATCCCTTATAGTTCCCGTTCCCGTGGGATTTCCGGGTTAAAAACCTATCCTATGTGTCTAATCCTATGTAATCCAATTTACCCTCTATATGTGTGCTAAATTTCATTGTAATTGGTTCAGTAGTTTTTGCGTGAAAGAATAACAAACATACATACATATACACATACATCCATCCAGACAAACTTTCGCATTTATAATATTAGTAGGATACGTATAAAAACAAAACAGCTGTCGCTTTTGTCCGTCCCTGATTTTAACGCGGTTCCAGTGATACTGGAGGAAGCTCTTATATTTAATTTATTACCTAAGTTTTAAAAAATGATTGACCCATAGGGACAAATACATAACTGTCAGACAACTTTTTTTTCTTTGGAAGATCAAAACATGAAATTATGTAGGAATGCTGTAATAATTATTTTATAAATATCATAAAGGACCTTGTACTTGTTAGAAAAGTGTTCATCGTATATCCATAATAATTAGGTTTAGGCCGACGTGAGCTATTAATTCCATGAGACAGATTTATTAATCTTTAGAAAGGTATAAAAGTATGGTCGATGACGTCAATTGCGTTTAATTAAACATTAGCCCTTTTTTTTCTTTTTTTTTTAGTGGGGAAATCTTGCATAGATACCCACGGCCTCCGGGGAAGGGGCCGTGGGTCATGTCGGATTCCTACCGACCAAAACCCCACTGTGTTCCGTCAAGCCGCATCAACGACGGGGGCACGGGTATGGTAGAATTCTTCCGTGACTAAACATTAGCCCTGCGGTTTCACCCGCATGGCTCCGCTCTGTTAGTCTTAGCGTAATTATATAATTATATTCTATAGCCTTCCTCGATAAATGGGCTATCTAACACCGAAAGAATTTTGCAAATCGAACCAGTAGTTCCTGAGATTAGCGCGTTCAAATAAACAGCTTCAGCTTTATAATATTAAGTATAGATAAGCTATCCCAGTGGTTTTACCCGCCAACAAAAACCAAGAATTTTCAAGTATTTCAAGCTGAAAATAAAAAGTAGTCAATGTCTGAGTTCTGATACTGCGTCTTTAACTATTTGACATGATATTTGACTCCTGAAAACATTATTGTCAAAGAATATATTGTACAACGTTAATTAGATACTTAAGGTATTTCATTATAAAAATGTAAATATCTTAGATACAAGATATTTCATTATACTTTTTCAAACCCTATTGTCTCCCACATACACTTTAAAAAAAGGTATTTTTCTTTGTTATGTTTTGTAGGACGTTAAACACAGATTAAAAAAAATATAGGCTGTGAAGTGTGAATCAGAGGTAAAAAATATTACGTCAAGATACTAAGAAAGATACACGTGCCAAAACGGTTTGTACCTTAAACCCTGGTATTTATTTGATTATCATTTTTTTTGTAACTTTATCATCGTCTATTTTACGTTCCGTTTTTTCTAACGAATCAAACTTCCCGTGTCACTTTTTTTTACTCAATAGGCTTATATTTTTTTTTTTCAAATCCAGTTAAATAATACCTACATAAATTATAGTAATTGGGTTTTACGATCGACCTTATTACGTTCGGCATTTCCAAGTGTGAATCATTTTTTCTTACAAAAGCACACGTTTTTAAAGGTCAAAAGACGATACAAAATTGAATTCAGTTCAATGTTTAAACTTATTACATTTGTACCACACATAGGCCGCCATATTTTTAACTTAAATGTGTTTAGAGTTTAGACTTTCCTTTTTGAGCTTTTAATTTGTAATAAGAAAAATATTATAAATTACTTTAGGGATTTACAAATAACTAATGGTTATTTATTTATTTATTTAAATACTTTATTGTACTGCCAACAAAAAAAAATTACAAAAAGAAAACTTATACTAAATATTATTTAATTTATATGCGATGAAAAACACAAATGGTGTAATCATCATCATCATTGTCAGCCTACACTTGTCCACTGCTGTAGCCTGTAGGCCTCAGTCATGGCATGCCACTGAGCCCGGTTGTATGCTCGTTATCGCCAGATGTGTTTTCATAAACTAACTAAAGAAGTAGTAGTTATTTAGTGGTAGGTAGTTTCTTTTTAATCGTAAGCATGTTGCATTGTAGGTATTGATGTTTACCTGAGAAAAAGGTAACTTCCCTACCACTGGTTATTTTAAACTTCAGGGAAGTTCCAAGTCTTGTAACTACACATGGATATGGATGGCTTATATCCATCATGATTTCTATAGATAAAAGCATAGATTATTAATACTAACAGATTATAATTTTATGATTGTTTACGGTAAACAAGTTATAAATATTCTTAGTTAATCATTTTACAATTATTGTATGCAAATAATTTTAAAAGTCGTTTTCTATGGAACACTATAATTTAAACGGACTCTACATTATACAGTTACACGAATCTTTAGCATTTATTTTTTAACGTATGTATCGGAAAATATTTTTAACGAAAGTTCCTAAACGACACGTTCACTGTTCCTAATCACTACATAGTATAAAACAAAGTCGCTATGTCCCTAAGTCGGTGCCAAACACTAAGCACTTAGTATTAAGCCCGTGCACCGACATCAAACCTATTTAATAAATAGCACAGCTAAATAATATGTAGTAATTAATAATATCAAATCTTTTTTATTTTTACTTTTCTGTTTTGAAGTCGGTTGTTTTTAACGCTGTTTTTTTTATTATTTGAAAGCTAGTGCCTTCCGGTTTTGTTCAATTCTGACAATTTGAAGACGATTGAGGCAACTCATAATAATATATGAGCCCTATTCATTGGATTATAGGTAATTACAGAGTACTTTCTTGTGTGGTGAAGTCAAGATAACCAAATCCAATCCATGGTCGTAAGATGCAAATAGCAATGCATCCTTACAATCTAATCTAATCAATGCATAAGATACATAAAGCTGTTGGCATTAAAAGATTACCGTCATATTAATTACTACAATTATATCATGAACTGTATGACGAATAATTATTATGGTCGCATTTCAAATAGATTCCATTGGACAATTATTTACGGATTATGCATTGAGTTACTATGTACTACGTACTAGAGAGGATATCGTATTTGTAACACGAGTTAGAGTCAATCGTCTCAAGCAAATTCTTTTTTTGTTACATTGATTGGTTTTAATTTATAAGTTTATTCATATTTTTTTAAAAGATAAACAATATTTATTTGTTACTTTGATTGGTTTTAATTTATAAGTAATAATACGACAAAGTATACGACTCACAAGCCGCCCCGCGCCGCGGCCGCCACGCTTGTCGTTCAGATTTTGTTCGTGGTGTCCTCTCTATACGTAGTAAATAGTAATAATACTCAATGGAATTATGTTATCTAGTTTACCTTTATATTTATAATTTTACATCAGTAATTGAGATATTTAATATATTTGCATTTTTATATTATGCGACCATAAAGGGCGGCCGGGCCGTCTCTATTTTGTCCATTTATGTTACGATGTAAGAGCGAAAGTGACAAAGTAATAAATAAAGTATTATTTAATTATATGTACTTTTAATGAAGTGTCTTAAATTGGTTCAAATATCTTTACTAAGATTTCCTGTATAAGATATATTAATATTCTCTTCTATTCATAACACTTGATTATTATTGATATTTATAAATTATTCCCTTGAAGAAAATAATTAAAAACCGCGTAACGTATTCGAAATCAATCATAGAAAATGAATAAAACCATAACGTAAACAATTGTATACGCTATGCCTACGAATATTGTCTAAAATACGACAATTTCTTATATTTATTTATGTCTCCATATATTTATTTATGTAGGCATGCTTAATTTTTTAATTAAAAATACTGAAAAACAACCAAAACTTCAATTCCTGAACATAAAAGTATTTAATCTGTTTAAAATTTTAAGTAAGTAGCAGTCCCGTTAGCCGTACTTACTGTCAATTTCATGTAAATTAACAGTTATGTAATCGGTAATATTATAAATGCGAAAGTTTGTAAGGATGGATATATGTGCATGTATGTATGTTATTCTTTCACGCAAATACTACAGAACCGATTACAATGAAATTTAGCACATATACAGAGAGTAACTTGGATTAACACATAGGATAGGTTTTATCTCGGAAATCCCACGGGGACGGGAACGATGCGGGTTTTTTCTTTGAAAACGCGGGCGAAATCGCGGGTGTTGGTAAAAGTAGGTAGAGCACAACAATAATATAAAATACTATCTGTGCCCTGCGGTTTTATCCGCATTGCTCCACACCTGTTGGTCTGAGCGTGATGATATAGCCTATAATATATAGCCTTTCTCGATAAATAGGCTATCGAACACCGAAATAATTTTTAAAATCGGACCAGTAGTTCCTGAGATTAGCGCTTTCAAACAAACAAACTCTTCAGCTTTTTAATATTAAGTGTAGATAATATCGAAAACAATAATAAGTTACTGAATCTTTATCTGCGTAGAAGTTATCTTGCCATTATTAGAAAGAAAGAGAGAAAAATCATTTAATTCATTTACACTTGTATATAGGTAAGTATATCGATTTATTTAAAAAAATAATTATATCTACGCTTATGCACCTCTTTTATCGTATCCTCAGATTTCGCTTATTGTTAATCGATTAAATTTTATTATCTTTAATTGCATTTAATTGTGATTGAGCGACATGTTTTATTAAAAATAATTGCTTCATCGGCCTACAGTTTTATAAAAAGTCTGTGATATATGGAAAAGAGTATGTGTCCCATTTACGAAAGTGATTTCCATTGTCCAATATTTTGGCATTATACAATATGGAAGTCATACCCTCAGGCAAAAAGCCAGCCACTAACCATTGCGAAACGGGTCTTCAAATATAATAATACGATGAGATTGCATTAAATCTAAATAACAAGTCGGATTGGGTTGTACGAGCAATATATTTCGAACTTTTATTCATGCCCATCATGTTTTAAAATATTTCATTTTGAAAAAGTTCTGAAACCCCATTTGAATGGATTAAAAAGAAACATAATTATATGATATAGCACTAAGTAAGGCACTAAGTATACCTTTTTATTTAAGTATTATATTTTTTATGATTTAAGCTACAACACATCTAAAGCTCCTTAAATTAAACACATTAGGTAAGCCCTTTTATGCTACAAAAAAAGCACAAGAAACAATAATTTCTTTGACGCAATCACAAAAAAAATCCGTGTGAAAGTTTCTGATAATAATCACTTTATCACAAGTAAATTAATAATTAAATCTTATTCATATTATATTATATAATTATACCTATTTAATTACGTTGTGCCTTCCCAAGGGTGTTAATACATGCGTAAGTAATTAACACAGTTTCTTTGGTAATGCTAATTAGGCATATTACGTCATATATCAATGATTTTATTTTCCTCGTTTTTTGTTATTTCTGAGTAACACGTGGTGTTCGATTTTTTAAGTTTCAAATAAACTAAAAAATATTTTTTGTCTAATTGTAAGAAAAAATATTATACTAAATTATATCTAACAAAATAACGACGCAAACACAGCAACACAAGTTTTACTTCTTGAAGTCACAGTAACATGTAGTTATTAAATTATCTGTGGTAGCATTAAAAAAAACTTCACTTTTTTTTCAATAGTACCCTTTTGGCCACGAGATGTCACGCCCAGCAGTTTCCCGCCAATTTTCAATTCGGTGCAGCCTCCGCGGCTTACCAGGTGGAGGGGGGTTGGAATGCTGATGGTAAGAATATTACTCATACTAATTACTATATTTTTAAATTAATATTTTCCCTTTTAAAATGGAATCCCGTCACATATTTAAATATCTACGTAAATATGAACACTATGAAAAGCTATGCAACAACACATTCTAGATTTATATAGGCAATTATTTATCTTATGTACTTTTTATCAATTTCACTATCTCAAAGCTCCTATAAAAGATATGTAGATAATTTTATAGAAAATATTAAGTATTTAATTTATTTTAAACGCTGTTTCACTCAGGTAATTAAGATAAGCATTTTGTGTACATTATAATTATGATGTTGTAACTTATAATAATTAAGGTTTGTGGAATGCAAATTTATAGTATAATGAATAATCATGAATAATTTTCATGACGCGTAGGTAGGTAACTAATTTTACGGTGATGGTCAAAAGTCTACTAACCGCTTGCCTCGGCTTCACACTGTTTGAAAAGGGATTTAAAATGGCCTAAGTTTATAGGTAAAATAATAGAAGCTTTCGAATGTTAAAATTTTTACAAATTTTTTTTAGTCAAATTGAAATGTTAGTGAGCAACCCATCACTCCGACTTATTAAGTATCTCCATCTCTATGGCACCCGTTACACGCTCAATCCAGATCACGATCCAAGTCAGGTGACGGATTGACGAATCTTTATGTGGATCGTCGCGACATTAGATGGTCAATCCAGATCATATCAGTCCACTGTTCGACATTGTCAAATGCACACGCATTCACAACCACTATTAAATAGATCTGAATAAGAACAAAGCTTGTGCAGCAATAATTATTGCCTGTTATTTGAAAAAACGCGTGAAGAGGAAACGCTGGCTACGTCGTGGCTACTAAAAAGGAACATCTATACACATTCGAACTTGTTAGATGAAATTTATAGTACGGAAGAGGAAGAGGATTACGCAAATTACTACAGGATGAAGGAGGCATGTTTTGATCATCTGTTAAAAATGGTTACACCTGTGTGTTGTCGTCCCATACCATCGCGCTCCGAACGCAGACTGACGTAATTTGACAGCATGTTACATTACACGATCAATCTGGATCTCGATCAAAGGATCGAGATCGTTGATTTCTAAAAATCTAGATATTTTCTGATCAGATTTTACGATCCGTCAATCAAATACATTACACAGTCAATCTGGATTGAGATCAATGATCATGATCAAGGATCACATTCTAGATTGAGCGTGTAACGGGTGCCTATGACTCCATAGCAACTCCATAAGCATTTTGAATGAATTGCCACACATGACACAAGTTTTAACCTAAAGAACAGAATAAAATAATAATAATAGTTTAAAACAACTAAAAAACACGCTTTTAATTCGGTTTTCTATAAAACGCGTGTTTTTTATTCTTTTTTAACTATTATTTATTTTATCAAATTAGTGTATTGTCATCGGTCCTTAATAAATCTACAAAGTTTGAACGAAATCTGGCCGTTTAAAGTGGGTCAAAATCGCGCCCAAAGAAGTCGGTTACAAACTTACAAACATACAGGTGAAGCTAATATAAAGCGTGTAAAAAATACATGTGTCACTCGAGGACTGCCGCGGTAAAGCTATTGCATAGCATCGCATCGCTGTGCCGGTTGGAGTAGGGGGCGTTAGGTTTTTTCGTTACGGAATTTTTACATTTGGTCGCCGCGCTCAAAGTCTGAGATAAAAGCTATGCAATAGCTTAAAAAACATATGAGAAAAAAAAGGATGTATGTGGCAAAAGCTTCAGACTCAGCTATGTTGTTTGATTGCAACTTTGCTGATTTTCAGCCTGTCCTTCATTTCCCTTACAAATCTTAATCCACAATTCTAAGTAACAAATCCCATTCAGGTAAAGGAGAAAGCATCTGGGATAGATTAGTACACACTAAAAAGGATGCAATAGCGGACGGTGCTACGGGAGATATTGCTGCTGATTCCTATCATTTTTGGCGGGAAGACGTACAAATGGCGGCCCAGTTGGGGCTTGATTTTTATAGGTACGAATTTATTCATGATTGTGCACTTAGAAATTAAAGATTTTAACGGATTTTAAACGCGTTTTATTCATTATATTATTATCCAAACGTTTCTCACACTTTATAGCGAGTATCGTGACGAGGAGACATAATGAAAAAGTCTCGTTTAAAATCCGAATCATTAATAATTTTTAAATGTAACTATAATACCTACTTATTTAAAATCACATGTAAAATCAACTCATAAGAAAATATGATTATGGACTTCTTTCGGTAAGGGTTTTGAATCGCTATAATGCTTAGATATTTCATCATACATAGACTGTTTGAAAAGTAGTACCTATAGAGCCCGCAAAAACTCTACAGCGGCTCTTCAACTACATTAGTGTATTTAAATTTTAAATGCTTTTTCGACTAAATTATTTTTCAATTATGGATAATTTTTGTGTTTTTATTTGATTGTGTCATGTTATCATGTGCAATAAAGAATTATCTATCTATCTATCTATGTATCAAATAAATAATTTAAATCTTGGTTATTATGCTACATGAATCAATGATTTATCATGCATTTATCCGTAGCATTAGAGACACCTTTCGTTACTACTAATGTATGAACTGATATTATCTACCTTAATAACAACACAAAAAAAATTGGTAGGTATAAAAATATCTTTAAACGATCCATGTGAAGCAGCTCTACATTAAACCCAGACCACAGTATTACAATATTATCCCAGACTTTGTTTTAAAATATTAGGTACCTTTAATACAATATAATAAAAATATTTTATAGTAAAATATTTTTTACAGATTCTCAATATCCTGGCCTCGTATTCTGCCCAGTGGTCTAGCAAACAACATCAGTGCAGCCGGCGTGACATATTACAATAACTTGATTGACGAATTACTCTTACACGGCATAAAACCTGTGGTCACCATGTACCATTGGGACTTGCCGATGAAACTACAGGATTTGGGTAATTATTACTTAGGGCCGATTTTTCAATGCTTGGATAAAACTTTTTCGTCGAATAATGTATAAAACTACCATTTTAAAAACGTATTCTAAATGGCCGTATTTGACAGTTTACGTGACATTTTAATATTATCGTGTAATACTATATCGGACGGATAAGTTTTATCCAAGCATTGAAAAACCGGCCCTTAGTCTTATATGAAGTCAATCTCTCGTAAAACTTAATAGTGTGCCTACTCTTCATAATCTAATCGTAATGGTTTCACTCGTTTATAATATATAAGTAGATACGTGAAAGTTTGCAAGAATGTATCGAAATATGTTCGTCATTCTTTCACGTGAAAACCACTGAACAGATTTTGATGATACCTACTTACTTGGTAGCTTATGTACCAGAATACCAGAAACCGTGGAGCACAGATAATAAAAATTAAATGCAGATCGTAAAAATAAATGCATATGCCTAATAAAGAAGTAAAAGCCTTATGTAAGGTAATCCATTTTATGTCAATAAACAATAAGTTAGGCAATAAACACAATAAAAATAAAACATAATATAGTACCTACCTTTTGAAGTGAATCTTCCGTGTAACAACAATATTGCATTATAAAAACTAATACAATATCCATAAAATATTTCTACTGCAATTATAAAACAAAGTCTGAAAAAGTAAGGTTTTATTGACACACCCTAATTCTTTTAAATGAAATAAAGTACCATTTAAAACGATTAAGAGCATTTTATTATCAAACCATAAACAGCACTGCATTGTATGAGATTATAATCATTATCAAGGATCTTTTCAACTGCAACATACATTTTGCTAAATTACTTCCCAGATAAACACATGATAACATAAAAAAAATATTTGGATAGGCCCAGTAGTTTTTATTTTATGAGCATTTTTGTCTATACTCGATGACTTAATTGAAATGTAGCAAGTAACTTTGATTCACTTCTGGATAGCGATGAAACATTATCATCACATAAAGCTGATTTGATGATGGAATCGGAAGGTGGCGATTGGAACTCACTACTCAGTAATATACAGGGTGTAATCGTTAAGTGTGCACAGGCGATTTTTCCGTAAGTATTACAGATAACAAAAAACTTTAAACTGATACCTATCGAAAGTACTTAACCTAATGAGTAAAATGGCCGTAATAAATTTTTAATAATAAATCGAGAAATATCAAAAAAATTATCATTAAACCCTCCCATACATTAAGTATGAAATATGAATATCCCATATATGTACTAAATAATATGAAAGATTTTAGCTTTCTTTTTCTTTTTTTGGTTTTCTGCTTTAATTACTTCGCAAATTTGAAGTGGCATTTTCCACGCTTTTTCCGGACATTTTCACGCATTTTCCGGATATTTTCCGGGAATATTCCGGGCATTTTCCGGACATTTCCCAGGCATTCTCCGGTGATTTTCCAGGCATTTTCCACGCTTTTCCCGGACATTTTCACGCATTTTCCGGATATTTTCTACGCTTTTTCCGGACATTTTCACGCATTTTCCGGATATTTTCCGGGGATTTTCCAGACATTTTCCACGATTTTTCCGGGGATTCCCCAAGCATTTCCCAGGCATTTTCCGGATATTTTCCAGGCATTTCCAGTCATTTTCCGGACATTTCCCTGGCATTTTCCACGCTTTTCCCGGACATTTTCACGCATTTTCCGGATATTTTCCGGGCATTTTCCACGCTTTTTCCGGACATTTTCGGGGAATTTTCCGGGGATTTTCCAGGCGCTTTCCACGCTTTCCCGGACATTTCCACGCATTTTCCGGATATTTCCAGACATTTTCCGGGGATTTTCCGGATATTTTCCGGAAATTTTCCGGATATTTTCCGGAAATTTTCCGGGCATTTCTGGACATTTCCCTGTCATTTTCCGGGGATTTTCCAGGCATTTTCCACGCTCTTCCCGGATATTTTCCAGACATTTTCCAGGCATTTCCCAGGCATTCTCCGGGTATTTTCCAGGCATTTCCAGTCATTTTCCGGACATTTCCCTGGCATTTTCCACGCTTTTCCCGGACATTTTCACGCATTTTCCGGATATTTTCCGGGCATTTTCCACGCTTTTTCCGGACATTTTCGGGGAATTTTCCGGGGATTTTCCAGGCGCTTTCCACGCTTTCCCGGACATTTCCACGCATTTTCCGGATATTTCCAGACATTTTCCGGGGATTTTCCGGATATTTTCCGGAAATTTTCCGGATATTTTCCGGAAATTTTCCGGGCATTTCTGGACATTTCCCTGTCATTTTCCGGGGATTTTCCAGGCATTTTCCACGCTCTTCCCGGATATTTTCCAGACATTTTCCAGGCATTTCCCAGGCATTCTCCGGGGATTTTCCAGGCATTTTCCACGCTTTTTCCGGACGTTTTTACGCATTTTCCGGATTTTTTCCAGATATTATCCAGACATTTTCCGGGGATTTTCCACGCATTTTCCGAATATTTTACAGGCATTTTCCGGATATCGCCGGAAAATGCCCCGGATTTGCGGAAAATATCCGGAAAATGCGTAAAAATGTCCGGGAAGAGCGTGGAAAATGCCTGGAAAATCCCCGGAAAATGCCCGGACATGCCCGGAAAATATCCAGAAAATGCGTGAAAATGTCCGGAAAAAGCGTGGAAAATGCCACTTCACATTTGCGAAGTAATTAAAGCAGAAAACCAAAAAAAGAAAAAGAAAGCTAAAATCTTTCATATTAAGTGTATATGGGATATGCATATTAATTCATACTTAATGTATGGGAGGGTTTTAAGATAATTTTTTTGATATTTCTCGATTTATTTTTAAAAATTTATTACGGCCATTTTGCTCATTAGGTTAAGTAATTTCGATATCAGTTTAAAGTTTTTTGTTATCTGTAATACTTACGGAAAAATCGCCTGTGCACACTTAACGATTACACCCTGTATTGACACAATTTTATCGAGATTGGGCTCGTTTGATTCGTGTTGAAAAATACACTAAAAACTATTAAATTAAAATAACTGCGTTAAAAACTGCGTTTTTGAAGTCGGTTGTTTTTAACGCAGTTATTTTTATTATAGAAAAATTCGAACTCTCGTATTTTTGCTATACCAGGGCAACTCCTAGACTCTCGACCTCCCTTGTATCTGCCTCAGCAATCGAATCTTCTACTCTTTCTGTTTTATGTGCTTAAGAGTGCCGTTATCGATTTTTTCTATTAAATAACTCATAATTTGAGTGCTATAAAACTAAATAAACATGTGATAAGATATTTCAATAATCCGCTCCTTAAAACACTAATTACGGTTAAATAAATAAAACTAACATACATGCATTTTGCTAATTATATCTTGTTAATTGCTTTTAAACGTTTCTTTTACTTTAATAATCACAATATCTTCGGTCACCTTTAAGATCAAGGCCTGTTAAATATTGAAAAAGTCAGGGTCAGCTCTTGAGTGGCAACAGGCTCTACATGCCGAAACTTCAAACGTAAAAAACGTTGCTTTTGTTAATATTTTAATAATTAAAATATTATTTGTATACTTCAGAATTCATGCAAGTAGACTGTATACAACTAAGTAAAATCATTAATAGAAATCACCAACGGATGTTAAAATAAAAAAAAATAAATAAATCATTTATTTGCAAGTAAACATGGTATACATAGGTGTTAAGAATAAGATACATTATTTCAGCATGTTTAGCTGTTATTCAACGACATGCAAATACATTTTTCATTAGATATACATTTTATATTATGTCTTCTTAATTTTATTTTATTAAAATCAATTTATTTGTTATTCATTCACATTATTATAATTAATATTTCACAATTCATTCATATTCATTTCAAAAATTACATACATTATTACAAAATATGTTTCTTACACTTATACGTAAAAACAGAGAGATAGATTTAGATATTATATTCTAGATTAGCTACCTTACTTACTTATCATAGGCTATTTTTTATCTGGATATATAAAGAGTGTGAAGTCACGATCTAAAAGCAGTTTAATTTAGTATTGATTGTATGAACTTAATCAACAGGTGGCTGGACGAACCCCCTAATATCCGACTGGTTCGAATCCTACGCAGCAGTTCTATACTCTTTATACGCTGATAGAGTAAAAACTTGGATCACAATAAACGAGCCTATAGTAGTTTGTGACTTTAATTATAATGGTGGGAACTATGCACCAGGTATTAAGGAACCAGAATTAGCACCATATTTATGTAATAAGCATTTGATGATAGCTCATGCGAAGGCGTATAGACTGTATGAAAGGGAATATAAGCATAAGTATGATGGTGAGTTGCTTTAATTGTATTTTATAAATTCAGAAAAAATCATGTTATTATGTATTGTTTTTGTTATGTGTAATTGGTTATTTCTGAAAGTGATATTAGTAAAGATGAATCTTGATTCATGGACTGGAATAAAACTAATTTAGTTTTTTTTAATCAAATACGCTTAAATATGTAACTATTTGAGTTGGTTATTTATGTCTAATTGTGACTTAACCATAATTCTTAAATTTTTATTAAGCTATTGCATAGCTTCTATCGCGGGCCTTGAGCGCGGGGACCGAATCGAGAAATTCCGTAACGAAAAAAACCTCACGCTCCCCACTCCGACGGGCACGGAGGTGTGGCTTGAAGGCATGCTATGCAATAGCTTTACCGCAGCAGTCCCCGAGTGACACACGCCTTTTTTTAACTATAAATTTATCGTTTTACCTGTTAGATTTTTTTATAAAGATCAGTATTAAAATTCAATGAAACTAAACTGAGGATTCTTCTAATTAATCGATATATTCTTCTAAAGTGCTTCTAATAAATTTCTACAGGTCGTATTTCGTTAGCGAACAATGTCCTCTGGATAGAACCATTTAAAGTACCCAGAGACATAGAGCTGGCAGAACTCGGGATGGAACATATGGTAAATATTAAAAAATAGTATCTTATTTTGGTTATAATAATGGCACTAATCTTAATAAAAAGCATTATTTAACTTTGTAATTTTGGGTTGAATTGCTGTAAGAATTTACAGTTAAATGTTGTTTTTCAACTAAAATTTGCAAAAAACGGTGAGACATAATTCGCAATTAAGTTGATATTTTTAATCAATTTATGTCATTAATTCTACCATATCACAACTTTAATTTATACTTTATGGTTTATAATAATAATAAATCTACTCTAGGGATTAATTTAATTGTTAATTAAACGGCGATTAATCACGAGCTCTTTGTCAACATATTTAATTTTTTTTATTCATTTTATTCAACTCGATGTTCTTAAAAATACATATCAATTATTTTCAGATCGGTCGTTATGCTCATCCAGTATTTTCTAAAGAGGGTGGGTGGCCTGAAAAGATTGAGAAACACATGTTGGAACTAAGCTTGAAACAAGGCTATAATAGTTCCCGACTACCCCCATTTACAGAGGAGGAGAAGAAGTTTGTACAAGGTTAGTCGATATGAGAATGGAATTGAAGTCTCTTGTCTTATTCTATATTGATGTCTTCTATCTATACTAATATTATAAAGAGGAAAGGTTTGTGTGTATGTATGTATGGTTTTCACGCATAAACTACTGGACCGATTTTGATGAAATTTGGCACACATAATCTTTAGACCCTGTGAAAGAACATAGGCTACCTTTTATTGCGAAATATGTACCACGGGCGAAGCCGGGGCGGACCGCTAGTATTTTATACCGTCTGAGATTATAATAGTAAAACATAGATCGCTCGTGGTGCTAAAACTGACTTTGAATTTATATTGATTTTTTATCCAAGTATGTATACCACAACCACAGTACTATAATATTGGTAAGGGAGCCAGGTGCAAATTTGGTTAACTATTTCCTCTCAAGAGATAATTCGTCAGACGCATGAGAGTATACTATTATAAAGCCTCGTGAACGTCAGCTGGCGCTCGGTTGGGGGGGTGAGCGGTTGTAGCCTCCCACGCACATAGGAAAAAAAATACATTCATTCATTCATTTCCTCTCAGCTAAAAATTTGTCAAATTGTAGCTAACCCAATATCTCAACGAAAAAAAATAGTCAGCTGGTTACAACATGGTGTATTATACGTCAGCTGGTGTCTCGAACATGAAAGTTAAATTTAAAGAAAAATTTATTTTCCGTTATTTCCTCTCAAACAAAAATTTAGCTGATGATAGCTTGTATGTAACTGTGGATAAATATATATGTCAGCTGGCTGTATCTTGGTGGAAAAACCGTCAGCTGATACGGGAGGCTACAACCGCTCTTCCCCCCAACCGAGCTCCAGCTGACGTTCACGAGGCTTCATAATACTATACTTTGATGCATTTTACTAATTACCGCTTGAGAGGAACTTGGTCATAAAATCTGCTGCTGGCTCCCGGACCATATGTATAATATGTTCTATACTAGCACCTGTACTTATTGAAGTGAAAACTTCTTTAGCGGCGTTGGGTATAAAATCTTAAACTCGCGTCAGGACACGTGACCTGATCGAAAAAGCGTGACGGATGGATATCAAACATGTCAAACATGCTCAACGTATAATCAAGTTCTCACTTCTGCCGGCACTCCCGGAGTGCAACCCGTCTTTTTTTCTTCGAAGGACGTTCTGTAGTGAAAAAAGCCCGGGTTTGAAGGTGCTTTCATTAGATGCATCTTATCATCTTATCTTCATCTTATCTTAATAGTTAATTATTGTAAGGTTTGGGTACAAATAATAAAATTGTAAAATTGTAACGCAAATCTCTTCGAAACCTAGAGCTTTGGATATTAAGTATAAAACTATACACATTGTAACTTCTTTAACTGAGAAGTATTTTTTCATATAGTGTAGTGAGATAATTATGGCTTCACTACATAGTATAAAACAAAGTCGCTTTCTCTGTCCCTATGTCCCTTTGTATGCTTAAATCTTTAAAACTACGCAACGGATTTGGATGCGGTTTTTTTTAATATATAGAGTGATTCAAAAGGAAGGTTTTAGTATATAATTTATTGGGTTTTAGACAAAGCGGGCGAAGCCGCGGGCGGTAAGCTAGTATTATAATAATTTATTTATGTAATTCAATACACATCCAGGAACAGCAGATTTCTTCGGCTTCAACTACTACACGGCGCGGCAGATCCGACCCGCGCGTCCGGGCGAAAGTGGCACGTGGTTCATAGACGGGTCGCCGGAACTTGACGCCATGTTGGAAGTGCCGCCGGGAGCTACGTTTGGGGCCACGGATCTTATTGCTGTGAGTGTTTAGAATAGAATAGAATTCATTTATTCGTGGTAAAACAAGAAATACATACAAAACAAAAAAATAATACAGATAAAAAAATAAAAATCACCACGAAAAGGGTATGGATTCAGCATATGGAGAAAACAATGACCAAAAGGCCACTTCTTTCACCGCTGTTTTTCAGCCATAACCTGTTGTGGCCACAAATGTCATACGACAAAAAAAACATGTACGTTTGTGGCCCGTGGCCACAAACGTACATGTTTTTAGTAAGTACATCTTATTTTTTGAGTTATTCTGCTTATATTTTGGTGAAAAATGTGTCCTTCTTGCCAAGAAGGCAGAACATACCTAATGTATTGTGGGTTGTATAGAGATTATAATTTGAAGTTTATTGCTGTGAATGTATGCGCGGAACGGCGGAAGTGTGAAAGTGAGTGATGAGATGAAGTATAATTCAATAAAGAAATAAAGATATGGGACAGATATTTATATCAGCTTCACTGATCGATTTTCTTTAAAAATTGGTAATCATTCTTTTGTATTCTGCAAGACTTTTTTTTGCCTCCAAAGAAACTGTAAATACTGTACAAATTGATTATTTATATTGTTATTATTTACACGCATTTATTGTTTATCAACACATTACCTATGTTATTTCAATTTGAAAGCATACGTATAGTTTCGTAGCGCTTCCAAAACTTCTATAAAAATCCTATTTTATACCTACATGAAAATGCAGAAGTTTAAAACGGCAATTTGTAACATCCACAGATACTTCCAAGAGGCTTACGTGAAATGCTTCAGTATTTGAAGAAAACGTATGGCGATCACGAGTACCTGATCACTGAAAATGGATATCCAGGATGGAAGGATATGGAAGATCACGTCAGAATCGACTTCATTAGAGACCATTTGGAACAGGTAAATTATAATTATGTATACTCGCTTTCCGCCCACTGACCGCTCTATCTAAAACTTAAAAACTATATAGATAGGTAACTATATAGATATCGCTTCTTAGTGATAAGGCTGCCTGTTTGTATCGCTCTATATTACTTTGTTTGTATTTTTCTTTGATTGTGTTTTGTTTTGTGTGTGCAATAAACTGTTTATTATTATAGGTAGTAAAACCTTCCTCGATTACTACTTTATGTATAAAGAAACCACATAAAAATTTATTTTGTTTATAAAATCGTTTCATACATAGAGACACAGCGAGAAGCTATATTATTAGTAGAATATAATATATTTTTAAAAAATGCCTTAAACTTTTAACCCCTTTTTCATTTCTGAAAGTAGAGACTATAACAATAATATAGACTCTACTTTTAGAAGAAGTTAATATTAATTTTATTGTGTGTAGTTCAAATTTTAGCCCCAGATAGTTGGTTTTTAAAAAAAAATATCAATTTTGCAGTTGCTCATAGCGATAGACGAAGACAACGTGACTGTAAGCGGTTACACGTATTGGTCACTTTTGGACAACTTCGAATGGGTCGGCGGTTACGGGTTAGTATTCAATAGTTAATATTTTTAATGCTTAAAATAATTTCTAGGTTGTTATTGAGTTAAATCGTAATTGATGTGTTAAAAAAATGAATTTAATTAAAATGTTTTTTTTTTTATACAAAAAAGGTAAGTAAGTATACAGCGGTTTCTCGTTTACAAAATGATGTCAAGACAAAAAAAAATTAACACATACTATATTTATGAAAAAATATAGGCTGTCGCCTGTCCTACCGTCAGTGTACTAAGCTCAATGAAACTTATAGCTGTTTATTACCTAAAAAATTCTTATAGGATCTAGACACATTTTTTTTTCGATTAGATAATTTCTTAAACTCTACGTGATTTGCCTTACCTACTAATAAATATGGGGCAGCCTCTATACATCTGAAATGTAGAAAATATATTCTACAGCTGTTTTCATTGAATTCTTGTTCTGCTCGCTCTACTTACTAAAATGTGCATTTTTTTCACAGAATAAGATTCGGCATCTACGACGTAGATTTCAACGATCCTAAACGCACTAGAACACCGCGATTATCAGCAAAATACTACGCTTGTGTTATCGATAGTAATTCGTATAACGTGTCCCTTGATTGTACTAATAGTCCGAGTACTGCGTTTTCTAGAACACTTACTAATGGGAATGTACGAAATAGCTTTTCGGTTTTAGTTTCAGTGTTTATGGTAGCTTTATTTTTTATGTAATTCAGTATAAGGATAAACAATTAAGTACCTAGTATGTTTGGAAAATGACTACATAATTATATATTACAATAGTTTTGTAATACGATTTATTCCATTATTTATAGGGTGTGTTGATTTATTGAAGTGAAACTTGAAAGTGTATCTTTGAACCTTGCCAAAGAATTTTCACTTCTGACACGTGTGCTCGGCACACACGCTCTTTTTTGTGAAAAGTGGACATGCTTGTAAGTTGTACAGAGGGAAAATTTTAGAATTAACAGAAAATATGAATTACATCTGTAGTTACAGTCTATAATTTGCAAAAAAATACTTTGTAGTAATTAAATTTCTTGTGAGAATTGCTTTTTCAGTGCACTGGTTCCAGTAATGTGTTTTTTGAAGTGAAACTTCTTTATCGGGGTTGGAAAAAAATTTAGTGTAACATTTTTTCGTTACGCGTGTCATTTTTTCCGTTACGCGCAATCTTTTATTCGACGTATTTCTGTAAAGTTGCATATAGTAAATTATTTTTTGAAAAATAAGGTCATAAAGAAGTTTCACTTCTTACGTGTGTACCTACTGCCTACACTAGTACACGCTCACATTTTTTTAATATTATCCGTTTATTATTAAGTGTAGTATAAACCATACCAACTGTTGAAAACTACAGCATATATTATAACTGCCCTACCAAGTAGCACCTAAGTATATTTAAACCATTCTATATTTAATATTCTGTATTTTATGAAACCACTATAATGTACTTATTAATATAATATAATTATCGTATAGTATTTTATTCTTGTTTTGTAATATTTAAAAAAGTGATTATGAATTCACTATTTCGATAAATGTCATATCACAACTCCTGTACACACACCTGTACATTTAACATATCTGTCAGTTAAAAAGACTAAATAGCCCATGCTAATAGCAATAATATATTATTATGTTTTTCAAAGTCCCAAATAGGCTATCAGGGACTTTATCAGCATTTGGTTCCGTTACTTATTATTTGTAACTTAGTAAGTACTATTTGAAAGTGCATGAGAAATAATAGTAAATTAATGTATGTTTGATGTTTCATTATAAGTTTAAGCCAAATAAATTACATTGAACAATAAAATTGTAAAATCGAACCTTTGTTTTTATTATATCACATTTCCTATCCTATCCTATCCTTCCCTTGCTTCGATGCTATCTGTGTCTTTAAACAGAATATTGAAAGATACTTACCATGTAAACTTTTTGGACAAAAAAGCGTTCAGATGCTAAGAAAAAAAACAAGAATGAGCATTTCTTTTCTAACTTTTTGTGCAGTTAGCAAGATAACATGATCATTCAACCATCATTTGGCCCGAAAATTGTCTGAATCAAAACTCTACTCAGGCATCTTTTAGGCAAGATTTCTAATGATCGTATATTCTAATGATTGTGATCATTACTGCGTCGAAATAAGGTGTTAATTTGAATGTTTTATACAATATTATTTGAGAAACTTTTCATATTATGCCATTGTGAGTCTAGTTGCTTAGTATCATGTTCTTGTAGCTACTTCTATATTTACATAGAAGCCGCTTCTTTTATATATAGGATGAAATTCGGTAAATGTAAACTTCGTAACCATACATTCAAAATTATTTTAAATCAAAATTATTTTAAAAATAAATAATGTAAATTAAAACACCGGAATAAAATATAAAAATCATCATTTATTTTTAAATTCCTTTTCTAACTGCAACAGTGACTGATTCTTTCCTTTTCTCTTATTCTTCTTCAATACTCCCGTTTGTAATGCTTTCTTCATAACCTGTAAATTTAATAATTATTTATCTTGGAGTTTAACAAAAATAATAAAGAAAACCTGCCAAATAGTGGTGATGGTGAGATTTGTTTTAACTAAAGATTTGTATTTGAAAGAAAGAAAGATCTTTCTATTTGTGTTTTCTTAATATTTTATAACACAGATGTAAATTAAAAATTTGTATAAAATTATTTAAATTCAAAAGAAAAAATTGTTATGATGATTCAAAAATTCTATTTATTCGATAATCTAATTGAATAAACAAATGTTTGAGTTAAAATGTTAGATTTTGTTAGTCAAATCCAAAAATACAGAAAAAAAAACTATTTTTATTTACAAATAAATATTTACCTGTAACGCATTTTCCTCGCTAACTGGTTCCAAAGCATTAGGGTCGTTCAAAGTGGGATATTTAAAGGAAAATCCCTTTGGGAATATCGGCCTAGACATTAGTGCGTCTAGCTGTTTCTTCTTGGCATTTAGCGCTTTATCTAAGCCGGGATCCATTTTGGTTTGCGGACTGTGTTGTGTTAAGGTTTTATACTGTTTCAAAATGTTTATATTTACAAAAACAAAATATATTTCACTCCTACAACTTCTAAATACGCTAATCAGTTCTAAAAAAGTTACAAAATGTTATCTCCGTCTATTTTCGATCATTAATAATAACTCACCAAAGTGCATTGCAAAATGCATTGTAAATCCTACTTTAACTCATAGGAATAAGGTTGAATTTATTTTAGTGCATATGACTAAACTATAAGATCTGATTTACTTAATTAACTTAAGAGATTGAGGGGATTGTATATCTTTTATATCTATACTAATATTAATAAGTGAATACATTATTTGAACGCGCTAATCTCAGGAACTACTGGTCCGATTTGAAAAATTCTTTCGGTGTTAAATAGCCCATTTATCGGGGAAGTCTATAGGCTATATTACATCACGCTAAGACCAACAGGAACAGAGCCACGCAGGGGAGATCGCAGGGCGAAGCTAGTTATAAATATTTTGTATAATTAATATTAAAAAAATCGTATTATGCTAATAGTTAATTTGTTTTTGACATTTCACACAAAAAAAAATTGGTTGTTTGTAAAGTAGGTTTACGATCGAGATGTTTACGTGATAACATAATGCAGTAGCAGCGCTCGAGATGAGACGGGAGATCGGTCCGTCTCTCTCTCGTTATACCTGCGATCGCGCTCGTGAGGTTTTGGTGTGACACAAGTTTCTGAACATGTCACCCGACTAAGAGCGTTTTCACATTATCCGATCCGATATCGGATATCGGACGCCGATAGCCGATATCCGATATCGGATACAATTTGCCCTTTCACATTGTCCGATAAAATCGTTCCGATATCATCATGAGTGTTGCCAGAAATTTTTAGAGAAAACTAAACTAGATTGCCAGTTGATAAAAAAAAGGTATAATTGAAAAAAAAATCAAATGTTATATCATAGTTGTACATGTACATTAAAAATAACTACGATAAAGAAAACCAACTTCAAAAAAGAAAAGTAAAATGTAAAAAAAGATTTGATATCACAAATTACTGCATATTATTTAGATGTGCTATTTACTAAATAGTTTTGATATAGGTCATTTGTATAACATAATATTATACTTATGTTAACACATTATAAATTAAATAAATTTATATCAATACCTACTACAACCTAGTATTAGTTAATAGTTTTAGTAATACATATTAGTAAATAGTAAATACCTTTCAAAATCTATTAAATGTATTTTTAGCAAGACGTACCTAGTCATTTAGTCATTTTTTCACTTCATACATTAATTATAAAAGTTCATGTAGTACCTATGATAAATTTATTAAGTGATACAATCTTTGTTCACATTTTCTTTTCTTTTTCTTATTACACTGTAATATCCTAAAATAATATTTTCACTCGTTCAAATATATTTGTAATATGATTGTTGTAATTTCCTGTAGGTAAAGATATATAAATTATTTTATTGTCATAAGCAATTATTTTAGAATTAAGAGTTTTCAAACTTTGTATTCTCTGTTGTAAATTCAAAATAAAAATAAAATCGGTGTGAAATCTCCTCCTTTTTTTGAAGTCGGTTAAAAACAAAGCACTCAATGACAACAATACAATAAACAGCACAATCAACATCCGAGTAGGAGGAGGAGCGAGGCAGAATGAGATAAAATAAAGATGATAGACACTTATGTTTTCGAAGATAGTTATTTGAATTTAAGAACGCAATATATTTTTGTTTACTTCAGTTCAGAAAATTGCCGTATATTTTAATACGGCAATTAAAAATACCTGCCGTATAAATCGTATTTTAAATGCCTATAAATACTTAAATGTGTGTTTTCTTAATAAAAAAAGGTTTCTTTTAATAGAAAGGGTTTTGGGTTAAAAGCAAAGAATTTTTTTAAAGATTGAGCGCCCTATAAGACTGAAAATACACAAACTAGTGCTTTTTTGCTGTTGGTATACTGCCTTTTCGAAAATTGAGTTGGCAACACTGAACATTATCGTCCGATAGCCACTGGGAATATCGGTGTCGGCTCCGATATCCGATATCGGACCGGACAATGTGAAAGACAGGTACATATTTCATACATTTTACTTCCCTCCGATATCGGATATCGGCTATCGGCTTCCGATATCCGATATCGGATCGGATAATGTGAAAACGCTCTAAAACGATTTTAAAAACGTTATCACGTTAAAAAGGATACACATCATCATCATCAACAATCATGTCCATCTCATTGGCCACTTTTTCCCGCCACCCGACCGCTGCGCTTATCCTGCGTCTGCGCAACTCTAATGTTTCTATCTCTCGGGCGAGATTGATCATGTCTTTTAGTACTGATATGTGATCGGATGGTACTGGGAATGATGGTATCTCGGATGCTGGAAAACAATATTTTAAGATAAAAAAGGTGACTTAAAAAAAAGTTTTTAAACATGTGCAAAAATCGCATAAGAGTATAATCAAGTTACGACAAATATAATGATGAAAAAAATTGTTAATAATAGAATGTAATCAGAGTGGCTGCCAGGGGAATAGATACCCACAATAAAAGAAACGAATAAATAGTATTAAAAAATCACAAAAATCTGCTAGTCAGCAAAGCAGCAATAATTTTTAAATTTAAAATGTATCCAAACTTCAAATATTTAAGGTCAATTTTATTGTAATTCATAACTTTCAATTACTTAACCAATTTAGATTTCTCTCTAGCTATGATGTTGGAAGATTTTTCACTCAATACAAAATTTTTTAACTTAAAACATTAATTAACAGCATTTTTAAATTCTCCTTCACTAAAACTAAAAAAAATTATGAAAAGCTTGAAAAAACAAACAAAAAAAACTCACTTTTATTCAATGTGCGACATAATTTGGCATAATTATACGCCTCCGCCGGTTCCATCATTAGAATTGTCAAGCCTTCCTTGTTAGCGCGAGCCGTACGTCCGCTACGATGTACGTAATTCTATGAAAAATATATATTTTTTTAATCATTTCATTATAGTTACAAAAATAAAATTATAGATGGCATTTAACCAATTTAAAATATTGTAAATTTTTTTATGTTAAGAACAAAAACGTGAAGATTTTCGAAAAAAAATTAAAAATCGATACCACACGTAGGGAATGGGAATGTCAAAAAACAAAATCTCAACAAATTGGTATTATATGTGATTATATCCTCTCAAATTAAAAATTACCTTATATGGTTATGTCGATACTATTAATCTAGTTTACTTATTACCTTTAGACAGTGCGCGCACGAGCAACTTTGTCTCCGCAACAATTTTGTCTCCGCAACTATTTTGTCTCTCCCACCTATGGGCTAGTATGAAAGTGCGCGCACGTAGCGACGCAACTCCCCATACAAATTGATGGGAGAG
Source organism: Colias eurytheme (assembly GCF_061535395.1). Lineage (NCBI taxonomy): Eukaryota > Metazoa > Arthropoda > Insecta > Lepidoptera > Pieridae > Colias > Colias eurytheme. The sequence continues at coordinate 4,095,962 of NC_143004.1, forward strand.
ACAAAATAGTTGCGGAAACAAAGTTGCTCGTGCGCGCTAGCTCTTAAAAGCGACTTGCTGGTGGTATTTTTAAGTTCAAAAAATAAATATATGTATCATTTAAAGCATTAAAGTATATTATAACTCACCTCAGCAGTTTTAGGCACTTGATAGTGTATAACATGGTCCACGTTGGGTATGTCCAAACCTCTTGCAGCGACATCTGTTGCTATTAAAACTCCTTGAGAGTCGTCGCGGAACCTTTGTAAATTAATATTATTTCATTTTATTTTTCATTTATGTTATAATTAAATATTCTACTCAACAAAAAATAAAGGCAACTTGCCTACATGCGACTTTTCAGAAAATCCCTACTAATATTAATATTATAAATGCGAAAGTAACTCTGTCTGTCTGTCTGTTACGCTTTCCCGCTTAAACCTCTCAACTGATTTTGATGAAATTTGGCACAGATAATCTTTAGACCCTGAGAAAGAAATAGGCTACCTTTATTTGCGAAATATGTACCACGGGCGAAGCCGGGGCGGACCGCTAGTAATTAAATATAAAAGCTATTAATTAAAGTAATAAAAAGCGTGTAAAAACAAACTCTATTAATTCAAGTTTTATGACTAACCTTTCAAGATTTTTCAACCTCTGTCGTTGCTGCATACTCGCGTGAAGTGGCAACGGACGGCATTTCAATAACGTCAGAATTTGGGCTAATCTAGAAAAAGATATTTTGCTTTTAGAAGCTGCCACAGAACAAATTTTTTCTATTAGGTATCTTTTTTGGGTAGGAATAAAATATTTAATGAGTTAGGACCTATTCAAAACATACATAAAAAACCATTTAACCCATTTTGGAGATGTTTATTAATGATCTCAACTGAAAATTTGTTTTGTATTGAATCGAGGTGAATAAGTTTTTCGGAAAACCCTTTTTTTTTTCAACAGCTTGCAGTATGTGTTCTTTATTTTATGAATCTCGTTTTTTTTTTGTATTCTAAAATAACCTTTATCTTTCTCTTGGTAAAACCTCTAATAGAAGTAACTCCATAGACTTACCTTTTAACACTATTAATGGAGTTACAAAACACGATAGTTCTACCGGGATGTCTTTTCAGAATATAGTACACGTATGCGTCTTTTTGATCCAGCGAACATGCTATTCTACATTCTGTTAACGTTTCCGCTGTGCCTGTAGTGAAAAACTTATTTAATACAAGTTTAAATGAGCATAGAAATAATTATTATTACAATAATAAATGAAAAATTGGATAAGTAAATGTTAAGTGTCAAAAGAATATAATATTATGTTTGCGTGCACGCGCGCATTATTATTAAGTGTCCTTTACGGATTTTGATACAATTTATTAAGATGACATTAAATATATTGTATAAACTACGGTGGATATGTTTTATCTAGTAAGTAAATACAATTCAATTTACAATTCTCAATTTCTGTTTGTCTGTATCTCAAATTTTAATTAAAAGAAATTGATACCGAAATAACGTACAATAAAGTGTAAGAGGAAGAAAGAGTTAGAGATTGAGTTTGAGAAGCTTTTACAATCGTTCAGTAAAGAACTTGCAATTAAAAAAAAAACAACTGATATTTATTATTAATAACTGTAATAACTTACCAAAATTCTGTGTAGTGATATCAACAACTTTAGGATCAGACATTCCCACCATAGTGACCAGTCGCTTGATTTTCTGCTGTGACGTCATCTTCTCTACTTTACGGTTTATGATCTTGCCTCGTTTTGTTACCTATAAATGATATAGATAGTTATGTATTTGCAATATGAAAAGCGCATCGTTATATAATTAAAGTTCGTACAAAAAAAATAGAAAAAATGTACAAATACCTTCCATTTACAAAATAAATTTTGTTGCTTATAATAGTTGGAGTTTAAAAGATAAAATCTATATATATAAAACTATATACGTTCTTCAATCTATTTATAAAACTGAATACAAAGCTATTTCTAATCAAATATGTACATACTAATTTATTAACATTTTTAGAACAATACTTGATTAAATTCAGAGCCAAATGTTTAACTAACTGCATTTAATACTCTAACTATCCCTTTTAACAAACAAAAATACAAATAAATTTAAGAAACAAAGCAAAACCTACCTTCTTGCCTTTCATATGTGACGGCAAATCGTGTATCAAAGTGAGTGTAGCGGAAAACACAAAATTCTGTCTCGAGTTCTTATGTACTTCGTCTACATTTAGACGTTCCAATAGAGGTTCTAATTCTTCAAAGTGACCCCGCTCTATCATTCGATCCGTTTCGTCTATGGCTAGGAATCTGGAATTGATATAATTAATTAAATTTTCTTTTCTCTTGTTAATTTGACTTTTTAGCACAGTCACACCCCGGTCACTCCATACAAAATTATCGTTTTGACAGTCACACTGTAGAGACTGCAAATGGGTGTGTTAACGCTTTATGGTTGGCACATTTTTGACTAGCGTAAAAAAAAATTCGCGTTTTTCTGATGAAATACATCCGTAAACAGCACAATATCTAACCATTTTCTACGAAAAACGATAATCACAAATCCAAAATAATAAAATTACTTTAAGTCAATTTGATTAATGTTGTCAATCTTCGTTGCGTATCGTCCTTGCAGAAAAATGTGGCCCATTTTAATCACGATCGTGCGGGGTGAGGTAAGTGTTTAATTTTGGCGGGAGGCGGAGAGTGTCCGTTCTGTAGCGTTTAGCTACTATGTATTATGTATTCTGTGGCACAGTACTAATAAGCGGCACGTAGTTACATTAGGTTACGTACTACAGAGTACAGTTGTAGTAGGAAAATATGTAGGGGATTACTGTGCATGCTTACTGTCGCGTCCGTCACAGACACAGAAACCTTATCTTTGACTTTTGCTCAGGTTCGAGCCAACACTAAAGAAATTTGTCGCTTAAAATAGCTTGTAAAATGTAATAATCGATATCACTTGTAATTATACATATAAAAATGTTATTAATTTTTGAAGGAAAACTCATTTTTCGTTCATTTGATCATGTATAAGACTTACTCATACAATATGATCTTACAACTTCTTTTACAGTAAGAGAAGTTTATTATTACATAGTTATCACAATTTTATATTGAATCAATTAAAAAATTGAACATAATATTATATACTTGAATACATGAAATTAGTGTGAACAAATGCACAAACAAAAAAAATCACTTAATTTACAAAAAATGCGTATTCCTACAATTTTGGCAAAATTTTGTGAAAAAATTAATTGTCTGTAAAGTCGGTTAACTGATAGGTACTAGATCTAATACACTACACATGCATATTATACAATCGATTTAGCAATTATCATTTAAGGTCAAAAAATTCTTTTAGGCTATAAAAACAATTAATAATCAGCCATTTCTTTAACTTATTTTTAAACACATTCAATGTATGGTTTCTTATGCATTTAGGAACATGGTTAAAATTTTTAATAAGCATAATAGGTCCACTTTTAGAGAAAAGCGCAGTTTTACAACGAGGCATAAGTAATTAGTTTGTCAGGATCTCGAGAGGGAACAATACTCACGTCAGCCGCTTTTGTGAAATATTGGGGGTGTTTTTTAACAAAGACACAACACTCCAGTATGTACATAGAGGTCAGTGTCAGAATATTTAATTTTCGGAATAGTGGGCGACAGCTTTCTAGCGGCCCAACCCCGCAAATAGCTCTTATACATTTTTTTTGTGCCAAGAATGCTCTATTCATACTTGTTGAATTGCCCCATAATATAAGTCCGTATCTTAGTATAGATGAGTGATGACACATAGCCATGGTATGCAGTAAGAGCAATTTTTTCTGAACTTATGGTCCTTAAACGGCGTAAGGCGAACACAAATTTGTTTATACGCGAACAGAGATGATTAATATGTGATTTCCAATTACAATTGCTGTCCAATATAATGCCTAAAAATTTTATTTCATCAACTTCTTCCAATATAATGTCTTTATAAATTAAATTAATGTCACATTTTCTTTGTTTGTAATTATGGAACTGCATTACTTTCGTCTTTGCTAAGTTAGCCGTCAAGTTGTTTATTTCTAACCAGTCAATTATTCTATTCAATGTCAATTTTAAATTATGATTACATGTCAAATCCGAAGTTACATTAGGTATAGTCACAGAAATGTCATCAGCATAAAGGGTACATTTGTAGTTAGTTACGTTTGGTAAGTCGTTAATATAGAGCAAGAAGAGAAGCGGTCCAAGCACGCTTCCCTGAGGTACACCTGAACTGTTGAGTCTGGAGGTTGATCGTATAGTTTTTACTTCTGGACCAGCACCACTACATGCAATCTCGACACATTGCATACGATTGATGAGATAGGATTTTATCCAATTTAATGAGGGACCTCTTATTCCATACATATCACACTTATTTAGAAGGATACTATGGTTAACACAATCAAATGCTCTACTCATATCAAAAAATATGACCGTTGCGCTAGTACCACTATCAATATTTTCTAGAACGCTCTGTATAAGCTGGTATGCTGCTAGTGTTGTGGACTTTCCTTTTTGAAAACCGTTTTGTTCATGTTTTAGTATCGAGAATTTATTTAAATAATCTATTAGTCTTTTATGCATTATTTTTTCGAATATTTTAGAAATTATTGGAATAAGTGTTATAGGTCTATAATTATTAATGTCATTTTTATCGCCTTTTTTGTGAATCGGTTTTACAATTGAGTATTTCAGTCTATCCGGAAAAATACCTTCATCAAATGATAGATTAATCAAGTATGTCAATACATTAGCAATAAGATTAATACATAATTTAATAATAAAAACACATATCTCGTCATATCCCACTGAATTTGTATTTTTTAACGAGTTAACTACTTGAATAGTTTCAGTCTCGGTACAGGGGAAAAGAAACATAGTCGCTTCTCTGGGCTCGATGCCTAGTTTGCAGCTTGCTTCTGGGGATACATGCTTAGTGTAGTATTCGTTAAATGAATTTGCAATATGTTCCGGTTTCGTAAGCGTTATAGAGCCAGAGTTAATACATTCTAGGTAATTATGAATTTTTATTTCTTCTACTTTGTCACTTATAATATTCCAAGTAGCTTTGCATATATTGTTCGCTTTACTAAGGTAAGAACAGTTTTGATTCATTTGGGAGTTCTTAATACATTTTTTGAGCAACTTATCATATTTTTTAAAAGCTTCTTTGTTTTTTGTAGAATGTGTTTTGTAGTACGTGTATCTCAGTTTTCTTTTTCTTAACGAGGATACTCTTAACCCTTTCGTTATCCATTTAGGTCCAATGTTTCGATTTTTTATTTTAATGGTATTGATAGGAAAGCATAAGTTATAGAAAAGTATGAAGTAATCATGAAACTTATTGAATGCTTCGTTACAGTTGTTTTGTATGTAGACTTCACTCCATGATAGACTTGATAAACATTTTTGAAATTTTGTTATACACTCACCGGCACGGAATCTTGGCCACTTACAAATTTGCCGATAAAAAAAGTTTGAAGTGTTTTTCACGATTTTTTTGTATGCAGATATGTTAACATATTATTCCTTTAATTTTATGTTAAGAAATCATTATGTTTGAGAATAATCTTTTACCACTTTTTAAGATTTAGTCGAAATTTGTGATTTGTGCGGTTAAGCCAAAGTTCCGAATGGTTCGTTTTAAACTTTTTACGATATCGCTTATGCCGTTTTAAGATATTGTTAGTGTTGTGCTGTAGTCAATGATCATAAAAAGCAATAAAAAATGCCGATAAAATCTGAACAACCTGCACGGGCCATCAAAATGATAGACCAATGACTGCCGCAACATAAAGTACCTAATGTACAGTACGTACCACGTTCAGCGATGCACTATGTATGGAGAATATACCAGGAGACTGGCAGCTATACGTGCAGACCAGGAAATGGACGCATGAGGTGCACATCAGCTCGAAAAGACCGGTTTATTGTTCAAAAGATACTCAGAAATCACTTTCTGACAGTTGTTGAGATACGCCATCGGCTCAAAAAGACCAGGACAATAAATGTGAGTGAGCAATCGGTGAGAAGACTAATGAAGGAAGTTAATTTAAAGGTTTGCAGACCAGCACGCCGTCCAGAACTCCTCAGACATCACAGAGAAGCATGTCTTCGTTTTGCACGAGAACATGAAAACTGGACCCACAGCCAGTGCGCTCGTGTGGTGTTCACAGATGAGTGCCAAGGCACTCTTCGAGCTTCTGATAGCCAAGAGTCAGTATAGAAAAAATGAGAAGAGAGGTTTTCACCCATCAACACAACTCAAACGGCGATTTTTCATGGAGGCTCAATAATGGTATGGGGAGGTGTAAGTTCCGATGCTCGCACGGAGTTAGTTATCGTAGATAATGGCTTTAATTTGATCAGGTACATCGAGGAAATTCTCCAGGAACATGTTCAGCCCTATTACAGGTTTATCATTGAAGAAAATTTGCTACAAATACACTATAACGCACGTCCGCATGTCGTGCGATTCGTTTAAGAGTACCTTCAAGAGGTTATAATTGAAAAATTGTAGTGGCCAGCTCGTATCCCGGATCTTAATCCAATAGAACACATCTGGGACATGCTTAAAAGAAACATAAAGTTTGATTCCAACTCACAACCAATGTTGGATCAGCTTAGAAATACAGCTGGGGCCGTTTGGTACACTATAGCTTAAGTGGACATCAATAATGTCTTCTAGAGTATGCCAGAAAGGATGCAAACAGTGTTTAAGGCAAGAGAAGGAAACACCCAATATTAAAAGGTTAATTTTTTTTTATGGAAACGCTTTTTTCTAATTTTTGTGCATTTTTTAAGAAATCATTTAAATTTCACAGGAAAAGCGTTAATTCTTCTTTAATTCATATCTACGCGGTAGTACTTCTTATAAACTTCAAATTATTACTAAAAGTTTGTAAAAAAATTAAATTAACTAGTTTTGATGAAATTTTTATTGAATTTTGTAGTAGAAAAGAAATAGTGTAATTTTTCGCAGAAATTTGAAGTGGCCAAGATTCCGTGCCGGTGAGTGTATTTTCTTTACAAAAATCACGCCTTCTTATATGTGACACTAAAGGTAAACTTTTTTTTTGAATAGGGCAATGTAAAGTTTGACCTGTCTCATGATCCGAAAGACCAAGTAGATGAACTGCTCCTTTTGCATTTTTTATGTTGCTTATAATTAAATCTAAGCATGAATTTTGTCTCGTTGGTTCATTAATATGTAGGATAAGGTCATAATTTAAGAGAATGTCTTGCAAGCTTTGAGATATATAATTTTCTTTAAGAATATCAATGTTCATATCTCCCGTTAATATAATTCTTTTTTTGTTATTTTTTGTCAGTTTATCCAGCAGTATTACAAATCTGTTTAGAAACTCATTTGGATTGGAATTAGGTATCCTGTAAATGCATATAATGATGATATTCATAGAGCGTATTTCGATACCGCAACATTCAAAGGCCTTTTCCGTAGAAATATCAGTACAATAGGGGACTGGGGTGCAATCTATCAACTTATTTACAAGTATACAAACTCCTCCGCGTTTTTCCTTACTCCTTGAAAAAATACTACCCAACTTAAAATTTTTAAATCGAATATTTGACTCATCTCCCAATCTAACAAATGTTTCGGAGAAACAAATTACATCAATGTACGTATTTTCAGATAATAACTCATTCAGTGTAAGTTCAACTGCTTCCAGTTTGTTCAATAGGCCAGCTATGTTTTGATGAAGTAACGTGAAATGAGACGCATTTAGAGAGCGTTTTGATTTAGCCGAAAAAAAGAAGACGACGATTCAGTGGGTGCAAGCTGTTCTGTCGGGGTTTTATTTTTTTTGCGATTTTTATTATTCATCAAAGAAAATAAGTAAGGTATAGTTCCTTTTTTTAGAATAGGATTTAATTGTTTAGGTTTATTCTGTTGTGAAACTGCGCTTGTTTTTAATTTAAGGTTTTTTAAACATAAAAAGTGGTCGGTTAACTGACGATAGTTGAACGTGACAACGTCCGATTGTGCTTCTTTGTCGCTCGTTCCGCGCTCTCGCTTGCACTTCAAGCCTTACATGGAACGCCTCAGAGCGAGGTAACGCCGCATGAGTCATGTTTTTTCGTGCGTGCAGCTTTATCTATCGAATTATAAGACGTTGTCACGTCAAAACATAAAGCTATAAATAACAAAATAACTCACTTAACAGACGCCAGTTGTTGCAAGTGCGGTTCACCCTGATTCACTAGCTCCCACAACCTGCCAGGGGTCGCTACAACTATCTCTGGGCCTGAACGCAGTACTCTCTCTTGTTTTACGGCCGCCATACCACCTACTATAGTGGCTACTTTTATACCTGTGAATGTGTGGAAATTGTTTGATTAATTTAAATATTTCGTTATAATTCCTTTTTTATTACTTTATCAAAAACTGAAACAAAAAGAAATGAAACTGGGCGACTGACATCAATGTATTTTACGAAATATTTGTACAGTTGCTAGATCTCACTCAATTGAATATTTTTTTTTTTTTATCTTTTTTTTGCTGCGATCTGTCTCCATCATAATTGGGACAATAAGCGGCATGTTGGACAAAAGGCTTCTCAAAGTGAACGTGACGTTTACAGATTTTGTTTCATTCGCCTTCATATGCCAAATATTGAATATAAAAAAAAATCTATTTTCTTTTTTTAGTTACAAAGAGTAATTCAATTCAATTTTTGCGAAGGGTGGCAATTTTGTTTGAGTACAATTCTGCCAATGTCATGTTGGGAAGATAATACACTACACGCTTGAGAAATTAACATTATTAAACTGACGTCAATCAAAACGATATTTACAAAAAGTAAGAAGATCGTTTCTATCCCTGCATGCACAGTTTATAGTTTATACATTGTACTTATGAGTTTTTTAAGGCAATAATGTAGTTCTTCGAGGAAGACAGATTAGGTACCGCTATTTTTTGTCTCAATCTATACATTAAATATTTCCACATACAGTCAGCAAATAGCTCCTCATTTACTATTCGTTTAAACACATAAATTTAAGATTAAAAATACGCAAAAACAATCATACCAGTATACTTAGCGACTGCAATCAAATGCCTGCTGATCTGTATAGCAAGTTCTCGGGTGGGCGTCAAAATCAACGCATACAATGGCTTGCCCGTTTTCACAATTGTCTGACTTGGTATGTTTATGTCATCTAGTACTTTCACACAACCAATTCCTGAAAATTGAATGTGATATTAAAAAATCGAAGAGTAAAATAAATTTAAATTTAACAGTAAAATAAATTTAATCAATAGCAAAATAAATTTAAAAAGTAGTATAAAAATTGTATCTTCTAAATTTAATTAAGAAATAAATATTAACAGATTTTATTTGTATTAACTTGCTTATTTACATACTATTTATTTGCAAAACTTTTGCCATCAGTAGAGTAGTTATTACAGTTTATTTTGGAAGAAAATAAAATATGAATCAAATTATTGACATAACTCAAATTATTGTGAAACATTACCTGTTCTTTCAGCGTCCACTTCATCAACACCATCTTGTTCATCATTACTCAGATGTTCATCATCATCATCATCACCATCACTAGATGCTGTATCATCAGAATCTAGCATTTCCGACAAATGTACATATTCACTGTCACTGTCATTGCCCTCATCTGCAGATTCCTCTTGTTTCCGCAATGGTACATCTATTTCTTCAAGGAAATCGTCATTTGAATCATTATCTGCTTCACTGTCATCATTTTCATCACCACTGCCATCCTCTTCATCTGTAACGTCATTATTTTCATCACCACTGTCATCATCATCATTAGTAACACTACTTTCATTTGGAGGATTATTTTCTGTACTATCTTCATTGCTATCAGGGCCACTGCCATAACCATCTTCAGACGATTCTTTATTTTCCTTTTCCTGTAAATTCTTCTTCTTACTTCTTTTATTCTTCTTAACATTACTCTTGTCTTCAGGTTTGGCTTGTTTTTTCACTGAGGGCTTTCTAAATGGTATATCATATACATCTAGATTTTTTAATGCTGCTTTTTCTTTTAGTTTCAGTATGCCTGTTAATATTGGAAGACCAAATGCTAATGTCTTTCCGCTACCAGTTTCTGCTGCACCTAAGATATCTCTTCTACCTAAAAAATTTTTAATTTTTTACTATTTGATTGAACCAGGGATAGTAAGACATTTACAAGTTATCTATACTAATATTATAAAGCTGAACAGTTTGTTTGTTTGTTTGAAAGTACTAATATCAGGAACTACTGGTCCGATTTGAAAATTTCTTTCGAGTAAGATAGCCCATTTATCGAAGGCTATAGGTTATATCACGCTAAGAGCAACAAGAGTGGAGCACTGCGGGTAAAACCGCAGGGCACAGCTATTACTAGTTAAAATACATTTTTTTTTGTCTGGGGAAATCAAATATGTAAAATATTAATAATAGGGAAGTGATATAACACCCAGAACACTCTTTTTAGAAGTTTTTACTATTATCTGCCAAAATACCAGGAATAAACAAATAAAACTATTATTTCATTATATCAAATTGTACATACCATGAATAGCAGCTGGTAGTGATAACTGTTGTATTTTTGTTGGTTGTTTAAAACCTAACTCCATTAACGCTTTTATTATTTCTTCCGGTAATTTAAACTCAGCCCATGACAACATGTCTTCTGCAGTCAATGTGTTTTTACTTTCATTCTGAGTTTCACCCAATTTAACTTTTTGCTTCTTATTATTATTGTCTTTAGGTTTTATATCGGATTCTTCTTTAGATATATCTTCGGCTCTTTTCTTATTCTTCTTATTTTTCCGTCTTTTGTTCTTTTTCTTGGGCTTTTCAGCTTCATTGGTTAAAGATGGAGTTACAGCTTCACAAGATTCTACTATGAAGCCATTGCTGAGCTTTATTTTCTTATTTGGAACAGCATTCTCCTTTTCTATGTTCTTATTTTCAGAGGCTTTTCTCTTCTTTGAGGGTGTCTTCTGTGAAATATTTATAATTTAATAATATTAAGTTTAAATAGTTTGGAAAATCCAAAAGTGCACGCCTCATATTTTTTTTTTTAATAATTATTTATTAATTATTATTTTTGTTTATTTAATAACAATTAAACCACATCGAATCAGACCCTGAATAATGAAAGTGTTCTATTCCTGAGCATACTCAAGCGTAAGAGAAAAAAAAAGACTCGATTAGTAAAGTATTTCGGTCGCTATCGTGTTAACAAGAAAATCCTCCGCACATACAGACACACGGACGTCCAAGACAGAACTTTTTTAAACTGTTTTTTAACTAGTTTAAATAACAAAAATGACATCAAAAATATCATGAACGTTAAAAATAGTGTTTTTTCTTAATATGTGTGTGTATGTATTATCTTACAAGTGCAATGTATGATACATAAATAAGTTTGAAAAATCAGATGTTTTGCGCGAAGTGACAGTAGTACCCACCTCAACGCTTCGCTTATGAGGCTTGCAAAAGTTATTACCTATAGCTATCTCACCAATTTATTGTTAAAAACACATGTGGCCGAGTCTTTAAATTGGATTAAGTTAGATGTTTGTATTGAGATCCTAATATTTCATACCTACACGTGATTATTGAGGATACAAAAAGTGAACCTTTGCTTGTAGGTTTAATGGTTTACAAAAGGTTTAAATGAAATGTGAAAGAGGGAATCTTGTGCGACCCTTTGCAAACCTTTTTACACATAAAATATTTACCTTTTTAGGTGTTTTATTTCCCTTATCCATACCATAATCGGTGCATTCTTCTAAGCCTACGAATCCCTCGAATTTATCGGAATTAGCAATAGGAAAGCCTTCAAGCGCAACCGATTGCCATTTCATAGTCTTTATTTTCTTCGACATAGTGTTATAAGTTTGTTAAAATAAATTACGTTTACAATTAATAAATATTTTATTAGTTTTGCAAATTTAACCTACAAAATTCAAACGTGATTTTGACAGCTATAAAAAAGTCATAACATTAAATACAGATTATAAAAATTTTAACATGAAACTGGTTGCTATAAATGTTGCTATAAATAAAAATATTGATAATTGATATTAGATTCTATTCACATAGTATTCTTTTAATTCTATAATAAAAAACCTAGTTAATATTATTAATGAATGAGAACTATAAATAATTATTTCAAAAAGAATAAGCCTTGATTAATAGGTAAATAGTAACTCCAGCGATTGATTACAGTGTAAATTACACACAAAATTACAGTTTTGAGTCTCGTATCATTACCGCAGTCCGCAAGGCACAAGTATCTATAGGTTTAAATGAAGACATTAAAGCAAAATAACTATGTACCCGGATCCGGGTGGAATCTGGGTGGCGCATATTTGCATCGCTATTAGCACAAATGTGTAACATTATCAATATATGGCTCGATTAAATTATTATAAATTTTACCAGGATCTGGACAAAATATTATTTCCGTTAGAATTTACTTCACACGGGTAAAGCCACGGGCGGAAACCTATTAATAACATTAATTATATTTCCTATAATTTTTTGACGCTGATATTTTAGTCAATCCAAATACTATAAATTCAGTCCTCATTTCCATCTTGTTTCCATCATATTTAATAATTATAAAATGCAAGTAACCTTTGTAAACCCAACTTTAAATTTTCAAATTAAGCATAGACAATTACCTTAACCTGAACGCACCCGTGAAAAGAAAAAAAAAAATTATCAGCACGCTGCCGCCGTAACCATAGACAAACGGAGGGAGGAAGTTTGTGAGTGATCGATTTTACACCGGTCTTCGCAAAACTTCTCAACGACATTTCTCTTTGTTTGGCCAAACGCGTGTATTTTTAATCAAAACATTAGTAACAAGGCCACCGCGTGTGTCTAAAATGGCGAACACGTTTCGCGGCGTGACGGTATCTGCCGTCAACAATGACGGTGCTCTGGCTCCGCGCTTCAATTTCCCTACAAACGTAAACGTGGATTATGATCCACAAGGGTTGAGTGTAAAAGTGATACGTGCGGATCCTGTGCTAGCTCAGGAAGTGATGGAATTTCCCGTCCACAGTCAGAGCGAGTGCTCGCGAGTTGCCGGCCAGTCGTATATTTTCACAATAGATAATGAAACGTTGTTTTTCAAGTTCGCCTCAGAGGCTGACTGTCAAAATTTCCATTTACTGGTTAGCAAGATTAAAGCTGGCCGAACATCCTCAGTGTTTACCGTACGAACCGAGGATTCATCGGCGATGCAATATTTTCAATTCTATGGTTACTTGAGTCAGCAGCAAAACATGATGCAGGATTACGTGAGAACAAGTACCTATCAACGGGCCATATTATCGAATATTAATGATTTTAAAAATAAGGTTGTTTTGGATGTTGGGGCAGGTTCAGGTATTTTGTCCTTTTTCGCGGCACAAGCTGGAGCGCGGAAGGTGTATGCTGTCGAAGCGAGTAACATGGCGCATCACGCTCAAGCTCTAGTTCGCGCCAATGGTTTACATGATAGAATTACAGTAGTGGCGGGAAAAATAGAAGAAATAGAACTCCCTGAAAGTGTAGATGTTATAATTTCAGAACCTATGGGCTATATGTTGTACAACGAAAGGATGTTAGAAACTTATTTACATGCCAAGAAGTGGCTTAAACCAAATGGAAATATGTATCCTACAAGAGGTGACCTGCATATAGCTCCATTTACTGATGATGCCCTCTTTATGGAGCAATACAACAAGGCAAACTTTTGGTATCAATCATGTTTTCATGGAGTTGATCTTAGCGCTTTGCGCACAGCTGCTATGAAGGAATATTTTAGACAACCAATAGTTGATACATTTGATGTACGCATATGTATGGCGAGATCAGTCAGACATGTGGTGGACTTCCTCAATGCTAATGAAACGGACTTGCATAGAATTGAAGTTCCTTTCCGATTTGAGCTCACACAGTCTGGAACTTGCCATGGCCTAGCATTTTGGTTTGATGTGCTATTTGCAGGAAGCACACAGCATATCTGGCTGTCCACAGCACCAACGGAGCCCTTGACACATTGGTATCAAGTCAGATGTTTGTTAGAAACACCCATTTTTGCTAAACAAGGTCAAGCTTTGACTGGCAGAGTGCTATTGCTTGCGAACAAAAGACAAAGTTATGATGTTACTATGGAGATCAGTCTAGAAGGAACAAACATTTCATCTTCCAATACATTGGACTTGAAGAACCCCTACTTCAGGTACACAGGAGCACCTGCTGCCCCTCCACCTGGTGTGAACACCACATCACCTAGTGAAACATACTGGAACTCAATTGAATCAGCTGGCTCAATAAGCAATGGCCAAGGAGTGATTTTAACAGATGGCACTCAACAATATTGCTCAACCCCAGATCAAACTCTTGCCTATGGAGCTCATCCGAACATGATCAAAACAGTCATGCTTCAAGAGGAGTTCATCAAGAGGATCGGGATAAGTCAGAATGGGGATATATAATCCGCAAAGACGCGCCGCGCGCGGCTCAGGGCCATAAGGAACCGTCGCAATCGGTTGTGAACAATCTTCCGTTCAAACGTTATAGTGTATAAGCGGACTTATTTATTTACGAAACATCACAGTGAACTACTGCAACTGTTAAATCGTGTATTGAATTAGTTGAGGTGCCTCGTCTCGCAAACCTATCTATAGCGATAGTTCTGTATTGATTACACGCAATAATATTCACTGTACTGTGTGTTATATGTTCACACATACGGCGCCTTTTGGTGTATGTTTTGTTTACAGTATACATGACGCTTATTAGTATTAAATTGAACAGTTACGATTAATGATTACTTACGGAAATTTGTTTGTAAATAAATCCTCACCTGACTTTACAGTAGAGACAAAACTGGCCAAAAAGCGTTTACCTGAGCTTGGGCAGCTCGGTTAGAATAAGATACTTAGTTTCAAGTACATCTTAGATTAAGCAATAAGTGCTGATAATGCTTAATGTTAAATACTCATGTATTAAATCATCGACATCAGTTAGAAAAATGCATATACATTTTGAAGTCCATAAAATTATGGTGTTTTGTATGGGGAACTTCTGTCTGCCAAACAAAATATGATTGAGGATTGAGTCATTAATGCTAAAAACTTGTGTAAATAGTTAGAATAGGATAATTTAAGCACATTTTGACAGAATGTAATCAATGCTATTGTGAATTATCAGTATTCTTTTGTGTTCCATATTGTTAAATCAACCATGAATAATTACTAGAAATATCATTTATTTAAATACTGCCTTTATATTTTTGAATGTAATGAGAAGTGAATTAACCCATTTTTTTTTCAATCAACCTACCTATTTTTTTCATTAGTGATCTTAATAAATCATGCACTTATATGCATATTTAAAATATAGTATTGTAAATTTTATAGGTATGACATATTTAACATTGCAATTTAATATTTCGATGTATTCGTAAATCTTGATCGAAAGGACTAGAAAGCAATCTTGTATTTAAGAATATTGTAGATTAAAATTCAAGTTCAGGACACATGGGCTTCATAATTGGACATAAAAAGTGGGATGATTGTTTTATTGTTTTACAATGATCATTATGTACAGAGGTCAAAAAACTTCTGGTGGCTAATGTTATACAGACCCACATCATTAAGCCCATGTATATTTTCGGCAAAAAAGTACTAATAAAATTATATTACTGTTGTATCATAAATTATCATCATTAAAATTGGTGATTGTAATATTCCATACAGCTACCTCATGATTTGGCAGACGGATAAAAATCTAAATAATGTATCAAAAATCAGTTTAATACAAAAAAATCGCTTAGAGTTGCCAATTGTTAGTTTATTGATCTCAAACATTTGGCAATTTTCTCATTGGGGATTGCTCGAAAATATTCGAAAAAGTTTTGTATTTCGTTTGACTTATCAATTAAAATTGTCACAAACATTTCTCTTTTCATTAACCCCATGAAAGGTTCCTTTTAACTTGTTATTTTTAAGTTAGTACTCAATTATTAATTAAAAATACACAATTAGCATTTACTAAAGCCTGATTTATCACTGTTGGTGCCAATACAACTTAACAAATTCGTCTACTTACATAAAAAGAAATAAATAAACCTACCTACTCATAAAAAAATGATTTCAACATAATTTTATCAGTTTAAAAACTAGATCTTATATAATGTTATTTATATTTTTAAAGTATGTAAAATTGTGTAGGTAACTATAAACTATACAGGAAGTAAAAAATTCCGAATAATATGCTGGGTATAACAATAGGAGAATTAATTGGCTTCTATAATTGTGAGAATGCACTGAAGTCTGAACTAACACCACGCAGGTAATATTTTACAATAAACAAAAGCCCATAAATAACCTTACACATAAAGAAAGCCTACCTACCTTAAAATAGGCTTGAATACCAGTATTGAATGTAGTGAAATCTGACGCAATATTATATTCTCTGAGGCAATTCTTTTTTATATTATTGAGTGTGGTTTCAGTGGTATCGTAGAGCAAGTTTAAAAAACAACCACGAAACGTTCGTTCACTTGGAGTTGAATACGACTTTTCTTTAACTTATATTACGGTCCATACGTTTTATTACAGATTTACGTCTTATTAAGTGCACTACCATAATAAAATAACAGTTTTATATACTTTAATAATATTTATTGGCCTTACAACAAAACAATTTCAACTTAATACATCGCTACGAAATAAATAATCACAATTTTTAACGATTCCCGCCAAAACTAACGTCAATGTCAGATGACTAAGCCAATTTTAGCGCTTCCACGACATTTGGTATCGTGTCACTTTTATGTTGGCACAGTAAACGTAAAAGAGCTAGTTTTTTATCTCCCGTATTTGCTGATTGCAACTCGTGTAATGTGCACAGATTAACTAGTAAACTCTCGCTGAGTGCACGTTCTGGGTCTGACTGTATCGCTTTTTGCAGGACTGTGATCGCTTCCTTCAGTCTGCCCATGTAAAGAAGGCATACCGCTATGTTGTTAGCGACCTGGAAATTAATTATTGTGTTGGTTATATTCATAAACAAAAAGATCAAATAAAATAGGTACAGTTGCCTGTTGCCGACACGAAACTTAACTTCGTTTTATTTTAACGTGGTAGGGAAAGATTGGGAATGTAAAAATGTAGGTTCTAAAACTTCATGCCTTAATTCCCGTTACCTGCCGACATTTTAAAAACTTCACTTTAAAATACTGCTACACTATTGTATTTTTTTTCATTGACTGAACTGTCACTATTCTCAAAAAATTGCAATAAAATAAACAACATTCATGAAAACTCACCATTATATTAGTTGGTTCTTGATCAGCAGCTCTAGCGAAATTATTATACGCTTCTTGATATTTTCCATGTGCTATATCTATCAATCCCATATCCACGTATTCTCTTACATCAGGGGTTGGGCATCTACAAGATAAAAAAATAATAATGAATCAATATATTGAAGGAACTGCCTTAATTAAAATATTGACATAAACATGAATTAGGTAGTTAAACTGAATGATTTTTTTTTCCAAATAGATACCATTATTGATAAATATCTAATAATATATTAAGTTTTAAGTGTTGAAAACGCATGAACTTGTTTAATTTTTTAATTTAGTCTTACTAATAAAATGTAAAACAATGGATAAATTTCTACCATTTTCTACCATAGCTGTGTCCTGCTCTTGCTCCCATGAAACGTCAATCATAAAAACAAGACAGGTTATTGCAATAACTAATCCATTGCAAAGCGAATGGGTAACATTTTATTAGTAAGACCGTTAATAACACGCTTTTTTTATTAGCTTCACCTGTATGTTTGTTTGTAACCGACTTCTTTGGGCGCGATTTTGACCCACTTTAAACGGCCAGATTTCGTTCAAACTTTGTAGATTTATTGAGGACCGATGACAATACACTAATTTGATAAAATTATTCCATTTTTCAATTTGCAAAATATTTTCTATTTTTTAGTTTGGTTTTCTATAAAAAGCGTGTTTTTTTAGTTTTTTTTAACTATTATTTATTTTTACAAGAATATTATACGAAGAAATAATTTATTATTTAATAACTCACACTTAGATGAAGGATTGGTCTCCGCGCGCGCTACGTCTAGATACCGCACCACCTAAAAACAATAGCTCTGCGAGTGCGGCAACTCATTTCTGTAGTGTGTGTTAGGCAATTTGTAAAGACGCTAGTGTGTGTGAAGAATTGGGCTGCCAGCTACATAAATTTTACCTAATAAATGGGAAATCTGGCATCTTGGAAAGAAGTTTGAAAAATATTTTTTTTCATCCTGACCTGGCTGGGAATCGAATCCATGAACATGCGACTCAAATCCACTTGCGACGCTACTATACTATAGTCACAAAGGTTGTTTAAAAGTAAAAAAGCGGAAATAAAAAAAAAACATATTATATGAGTCAGTTAAACATGGTTAAACAGAAATAAATTATTGTTATTATACTTTCTTATACATGTGTTAGTAATAGTAATAGTATTAAAAAAAAAGTTCAAATTATTGCTAAAAGATTTCCTCAACCACGTGTATTTTTTGGATATGCAGTACGGCAACACTGTATGGCGTCGTATTTTCGTAGAAAAAATTTTCGATGTAAAGGAGAAATTTCGATTAATACGAAACTTTAGTGATGGTACGTGATCCTAGTGTCTTTCTTATTTTTTGTTGTATTATTTTTAAATAGTTTTATGACACAAATAGGCATTTTACTTCAGATTTTGTTCAAAATCTTTATAAACTATCGGTTCGCCCTCTCCACACAATGCATGTGACACGACTGGCTTGGGTACGCCGAATTCGGCGTACTATTAGTTGCCGCATTTTTCAAGTACGCCGGCGGTATCTAGTCGTAGCGCGCGCGCGGAGACCAATCCATAATCTAAGAACTCACATATGCAGCCTAGTGACCCTTGCATCATTCAAATGCGTGATAGCAGCTTCAACGTTACCGGCCAACAAGTGCAACCGGCACAACGCACTTGTTATTGCTCTCTGTTGCTGCGCGCTCGTTGCTTGTCGTTGCAGTGTGACTAGCGTGTTCGTTGCTAGTCTGTAGTCCTATGGAAGTTTTCGAAATAAGCATGAATGAATGAATGAAAAATACTTTATTGTACACCAGATATGATACATTTTATAAACTTAACAATAAATTAATCAATGTACAGTAGGCGGCCTTATCGCTGGCAGCGATCTCTACCAGGCAACCCAAAAAAGACGAGGAAAATAGTTAAATTAATCATGGTGGTGCATAATAAATAAGTATCCTTGATTAATTAATACAAGTTGTAGAAATAAGGCTAAGCAATGCTAAAAATAAAGTAAATAGTGTCAAAAGTGTAAACAACGCGCTAGTTATAGCCATCTGTTGATGTGTGCTTTTTACTTGTGGGTAGTTTAATACATTTTTTTCATCACAATATTAATAAACTAGCTGTTGCCCGCGACTTCGTCCGCGATTCGGTCGTTTTTCGTCATTCGTCGTTTAAAAAAAATACGTGACACTTTATTTTTGAATGTTCTTAATTGTCTCTTATAAAATTTAACTACATTAAAATTGAATACTCTGATAAGAAAATCTTAAAATCATCGAAAATCATAGACATCGAATATCTGAGGAAAACATGAATGAATGTGATTTAAATTCTACATTTCTTAGTAATTAAAATAATAATCTAAATTAAATGTAGATTAACAGTTTGAGCGCGCCATTATAGAATATGTACCTAAGTAATAAATTACGTTAGTTTAGATAGTAACTTTACTAAAAACACGATGACTTTCTTTCGCGCTCGGTACCACAAACTAAACATGTTTGTGGTACGTGGCCCGCGTCACTTTACCCCCCACGAGTTCCCCTCCGTTGCTATGCGAAAATACATTCGTCGCCCTACTGTAGGAAAAATTGTAATACTGTGGCCTGGGCGTTATAACACGCTCAGGGAATTCCTGAGTGCTGATAGACTTCCGTCTATCGGCATTTATACCAATTTTATATTAATATCACCATCTTGAGGAAAAGCTTCTAATGTCGATTTAAAACGCATATATACGGATTAACCTGATGAATTAACATGTTCTAAAATTGTGAAATGAGTTCAGTTTTAAATTCGAGAAATATTGATTTCTTGTATTCGATTATTCGTCGTAGTCGAATACAAAATATATTTAAAGAAACTTAGGTTGGCCTTCAGGCAAAAGGGATCCTATCAAATGATAAACTTGACCTTGTATCTTAAAAGTAAGAATGAAAGGAGCATCTGATAATTGTTGAGCACCAAAGGATCATTTAAAACGCAATACTATAAGAGCTAATATTGTCTAAGAACTGTTTAGATTGCACATGTTCCTCTAAAACTTAAAAGTAGTGATTTCAAAGGTTCCGGCGTATCTTCAAACGAAAGCCGACTCCTTACTCCACTTTAAAGCATTACAAAAAGAACATACGTTAATATCGCCTATACAGAAGATGATCTGTAATCAATTGTGAGGTTATAAGCAAACCCACTTTTATATTATTTTGTCGGACCACACCACCGAATTTGTAGATTGATCTTCTATGTTTACCTCTAAGTCATTAAGACTGTGTCGAAATCTGTCTGCAGTAAGACGGGCCTCTCGCTATTCGTCCGTTTAAAGAGACCAATAGTTTCAATTCTTAATCTTTCATTAAACAAACTTATTAATCGTTCTTGTCTCAAATAATGGTAATATTCGCGTCCCTACTCTAGTCATTGCTTATGCTCATGTTCATCTTCGAGAGATCGAATAATATTATGGTGCACCCTATTATTTGTCAAACGGTCTTCATATTGAGTAAAAGTTTCAGAATTCTCGAGATAAAATATGACGATCGTGATCAGCTGTGAGACGTAATTCCCTCTCAGTGAGGGTTTCGGTCTCACGGGATAGTACAATATGCCATTTGCGATCAGCTGTGAGACGTTATATATACCCTCTCAGTGAAGGTTTCGGTCTCACAGGATAGTATATGCCGTTCGCGGTCAGCTGTGAGCCGCAATTCTCGTTGTGAAGCGGTTTCAGGTTCGGCATAACACATGTTGTTTTCGGTCAATAGTAAGCCTCTTATCTCTAACGATCCTTGAGAACTCTTATTTCTCATTTTCTTAACTTTGCTCGAATTTCGATATATAAAGATTTTTTAGGTGGCACTGATGCGGGTGAATAAAAATTAAGTTAAAACGGACTAAGAGTGTTATAATCTCAATCATCATCATCAATACATATAATAAAATTGTGGAAAAGTGATGTCTGTACAATTAAAATATGTAGAAAAAAATTAGCAGGTGTTATTATTATCGAGAAATCGAGAGAAACCATTTTTTTCTCTTAAAAGCTCCCCCCCTCGCACTTCCCGAACTCCGATTGACCGTAATTTATTTTTCCTTACATTTTTATCATATCCTTTTCTAATGGGTTTCATCCTACTGCGATTTTTTTTTGTTTCAAAAATTATCTACCCTGGTGTATAGGTAAATTTTCCACATAAAATGTCCTTTAAATTATGTCGTATTATATTTTTAACCCCCGACCACACCCCGGACACTCCATACAAAATGATCGTTTTGACAGTCACACTGTAGAGACTGCAAATGTGTGTGTTAACGCTTTATGGTTGGCACATTTGTGATTAGCGTAAAAAAAATTCGCGTTTTTCTGATGAAATACATCCGTAAACAGCACAATATCTAACCATTTTCTACGAAAAACGATAATCACAAATCCAAAATAATAAAATGACTTTAAGTCAATTTGATTAATGTTGTCAATCTTCGTTGCGTATCGTCCTTGCAGAAAAATATGGCCCATTTTATGTCTGATCGCGCGGGGGTGAGGTAAGTTTAATTTTGGCGGGAGGCGGAGAGTGTCCGTTCTGTAGCGTTTAGCTACTATTATGTATTCTGTGCCCCGACGCAAAAAGACTGGTGTTATGTGTTTGACCGCTATGTATTTCTGTGTGTGTGTGTGTGTGTCTGTCTATGGCACCGTAGCTGGCTAACAGGTAAACCGAATTAGATGCGGTTTTTTTGTTAGGCAGAATATTTTCCGACGCTGGTTCTTAGATAAAGTGTATCAAAATTGGTTCATCCACTTATTATACCTACATAGGGGTAAAAGTGGGAATGAAAAAAATGAAAGTTATAATTTATTTTTAAAGATCGTCGGGAAGTTTATGAAATTATTTATTCCTTTTTCTATACACTTTTCTTCGTCTCAACGGTTTAGTTACGTGCTCTCTCTCTCTTCAGCCTTTAGTTACGTGCGTGAGACAGGAAAGATCTAATTTGGATTTGTTTCTGGATTTGATAAAAACTGAGTATCGATTAAGCTGATCAGTGGCTACTGGCTACACCATAGATTATTAAAAACATCCGTTTAAGAAAGGAAGGAAATAGAATTTGCTCCTCTCCCCCCCTGGTT
Source organism: Colias eurytheme (assembly GCF_061535395.1). Classification (NCBI taxonomy): domain Eukaryota; kingdom Metazoa; phylum Arthropoda; class Insecta; order Lepidoptera; family Pieridae; genus Colias; species Colias eurytheme. Next base: position 4,118,493 of record NC_143004.1, read on the forward strand.
CCTAAAAAATAATATGACATAATTTAAAAGAAATTTTATGTAGAATTAGTTAGGCATTTCTTTTTTGATTTTCGATATTATATACTAATCATAATTTTTTATTACAATAAAATGTAGTAACTATTTGGTATAGGTTAGGCATTTCATTTCTTGATTTTCTTTAATAATTTGGTACGTAAGTTTTTTAGCTCAGTTTAGTAAGAAATTTTAATAACAATTCTTTTAATTATTTATGGTAGTACGTATTTACTCAATAATTGTATGTTAAGTAGTAATTCAGCATGGGCGTAGCCACGGTGGGGCTGGGTGGGGCGCTTACCCTGGCTTTGATCTGGTAGGTACTAATTGTGAAGGGGAGTGGGCGTGGGCGTGGGATTAGGACTGAACGTGGCATATGGCGTGGGAGTGCGAGTGGGCGCGGGAGTGGGAGCATGAAAATAAAAATGATTTTTTATTGTTGCCCCACCCTGAGCCCATGGTCATAGGTCCCATAGTCACTATTCCACGCGAACGAAGTCGCGGGGACAGCTAGTAGACAAATATAATCAGAAAGCTTTGAACTCCTAAGCTCAACCATAAAAGATAGACATTTATGATGTCGGGAGATATTTTTTATATAATATGGAGAACATTTCTTTCATACTTGATTTCTGTGTAGCTTTAACCATTAAGATACACGCATTAAGAACGCACACGCGACGAAAGCTTAAAAATGGAGTTGCCGCTCTGCTCACGAATATGAAAAATAATTGTACCAAGTTTCGTTTAAATCCGTCGAGTAGTTTTTGTTTCTATAACGGTTATACAGACAGACAGACGGACAAACATTTTTGACGTCGATGTCGATCTCTAATCACCTCGTGATAGTTATTTAGGAAATATATTTCATGTGCAGAATTGACCTCTACACATTTAATATAAGTAGGTATACATATATTTAGATTCCAATTTCCATGTAACGTTAAATTCGACTATACAATAACTAACAGACAACGCAGGTTAGTCTCGTTTCCGTAAGTTGAGGCGGCTACATATTATTCGGTCCTAATAACATGACTTTTTGTGAACGAAACGACAGCGCGGTTTAATTCGATGGCAACACCATCAGAAAAAAGGAAATATTTTTAACTTTGAAAAAATATTATGATTTACACTATTAATACTATTTTAACATTAACACAAAATATAAGACTGTGAGTGTGTAAAAATAAATCCAGCTAGTTTCACATCACACTTATGTTTATAATTAGGTATACGACATGAAAATATATTAATTACCAAGCAATAATCATATAGATAAATACTGAACAAAAGTATTAACAGTCAAAGTATATTTTTACTAACAACATGTAAATGATGAAGGAATAATAATTATCAACGAACTAACCTTTTTGTATTAGAGTCCCGCCTCGTGATCGAATTATTAAAACACGAAGATTTTTAAAAATGTAACCAATGAACACAATCAATATTAGATTAACTGTAATGGTGTCTAGTTTGACTTAAAATAATATACATCTACCCTCACTTTTAAAAATGTAGTATATTCACACGAATTATAAGCGCACCTTATAGGGAAGGGAAGATTTATTATGGGTTAAAGAGTTAAATAAATAAATAACATAATTATATTTAAATTATTAATTTTTAACATTGTGTTCAGTAGTGATAACATGTAAATTGATTTGATTTTTACGAAATCTCATAGATGGCGCTGAATCAAATTTGTCTTTATAGTACTAAGATTCATTAAACAGTTTCTCTGCCCAAATTACGTAAATGACGTAGTTTTTATAGTGTAAAGCTAGATAATAGCATGGCTTACTCAAAAACAACATTTAAACATGAGTCTTTAGATTGTACGCTGTCGTAGTACACGGAATACGTAAGAAAAGTAAAGGTTCACAGCTCCTCCCCCGGAGGTGATAGCATGATAATATGTTTAAAAAAACCTCACACGACCTGTTAGTAATATTCATGCAAAATTTGAAGTCAATCTATGCAGTACTTTTCGAGATTAGCTCGGACAAACATACAGACAAACAGACAAACAGACAAACAGACAAACAGACAAAAATTCTAAAAACTATATTTTTGGCTTCTATATCGATTATAGATCATGGATTATGTATTCTTTTAAAAAAATATTCAATGTACAGTTTTGACTTTCCTACGATTTTATTATATGTATAGATATATTGCAAATTAATGGGTGAATATGGAATGTGTAATCAAAAGACATAATGCCCGTTTCAACAGGTATTTTAGGGGCATAAAAAATAGTAACGCCTTATTCTCGGGCCTACCAAAAATTCACAAAAATTGACCATCAATATACTTCATACCTATAAACAATTTTTTTTTATAATAAACTTACCTTTAACGCAATAGCACAATTGACTATAGAGTGCATAACCCGAACCCGCCTGCCGGACCATAGTCTAATCGACTCTATTTTATCTTCCTCCGTTATTGTCTCTGAGCCATCTTCAGTTTTATTGTCATTCAGATTTGCTAGCATCTAAAAAATTTTATAAAATTAAGCCTATTTCACATAATTTGTCGTATCTTTTCATTAATCGACATTGTAACTGATAAATGAGATAAACAACATATCCAGAAGTTGTGAATTGGCTATTAAATATAATGTGTATTTATGTAATATTATATAGAAGAAAATTGAAATTCAAAAACTAATTGCATAATTTCTACAAAGCTACAATATTCCTAAGCTTTTTTATTATTCCTTATCAAAGAGAGCGATCAGCAACTTTATAGTTCACTAGCTTACCACCCGCGGCTTTGCCCGCTTTGACTTAAACCTAATAAATTATATACTAAAACCTTCCTCTTGAATCACTCTATCTATTAAAAAAAGCGCATCAAAATCCGTCGCGTAGTTTTAAAGATTTAAGCATACAAAGGGACATAGAGACAGAGAAAGCGACTTTGTTTTATACTATGTAGTGATATTGAAGCCATTTAAATGCAAACATAGTAAAATTCTTTTAATACATTATTTCATAACCAAACTATTATTACTTGTTAACACATACCTTCTGTATAACATCCAACATGATGTACAATCTGTCCATAGCTTCCTCCGACTTGCCGACATGGCCGGGTAATTCAGCCACTAGAAGCCTTAAGGAAAATGGCACTAGAGACCCACTTCTGTTCTCGTATAGATCTGGGTAGAACTGTGAAATAATTAAATGAAACATTTAGGAAGATATCTACGCATGCTGAAGTGAGACATCTATACTAATATTATAAAGAGGAATGGTTTGTAATTATGTATGTATGTATGGTTTTCACGCATAAACTACTGGACCGATTTTGATGAAATTTGGCACAGACAATTTTTAGACCCTTAGAAAGAACAAAGGCTACCTTTTATTGCGAAATATGTACCACGGGCAAAGCCGGGGCGGACCGCTAGAATATAAATAAATCTTTTTATTAAAGTATGTACCTAGTTATCAAATTGCAAATCACATAATATTATCGTCATATGTGGAAAGAATATTTAAGGCTAAAAGTTGGGCGGTCGTTTTATGCAACATCCAAAACAAAAACTTTCCAAATTTTCTATTATGAAAATTAGACCGATGATTCATAAATTACATATTGATATTTCTCAATAATAATACCTCTGCAATATACATGTATAACATTAAACATACACACATCACCTACACACTGTAATAACTCAGCCCCCGGAATCACAGACACAATAGAAAATCTATTGTGTCGTGGACCGATCGGGCCGTTCGGGGCTCAATGGGATAATATGACAAGTTTTCAGACAGTAAAAATTATCTTTAAATAATTTCATACACCAATCTTTATTTTAAAAATCATCTTAAATATTAGAAAAACGAATCTTATATATAAAAATGAATCGCAAAATGTGTTGGTAAGCGCATAACTCGAGAACGGCTGAACCGATTTCGATAATTCTTTTTTTATTATATTCCTTGAAGTACGAGGATGGTTTTTATGTAGAGAAAACGTAAACATATACCACGGGCGAAGCCGGGGCGGACCGCTAGTTCACTATACAGGGTGTCCCACTATTGGTATACTAAGCGCGAAGAGACTTGTAGTTTTGCATACACTGATCACGTAAAAAATACTTAAACAACAAAATTGCGTCAAAAATTTTTTGCTAAATTTTTCCTGAAAATCCATGTTTTCTTCTCTAGCTTCGCGCAGCCGGCATATACCGCTTCTCTTATGTGAGCATTTTGTCTATGAAAACATAATATTAAACGATAGCTCATGTGCTGGTGACAAAGTTGGGCGGGTTGCTTGTTATGGGTGTACACATAGAGTTTTAAGAATTCATCTACTTGAAAAAAAAATGCGTCTGGAATTTTTTAAGTATTTTTTACGTACTTAGCGTATGCAAATCTATAACCTCCTTTGGGCTTAGTATACCAACAGTGGGACACCCTGTATAATATTGAACGTACCTGATAAAACATGTCGGGCTTGCTGAAATCGCCAAACGGTTCGGCCTCCTTCAACAACGGCTCGTGTAATCTAATCCTTAGCATTACTGCGAATCTCGTCAGCCAGAGCTGGAGGCTTCGAGGTGTATGTTTTGTTGGTCTGTGCATACGACCAGGCCCTGAGGTAAAAAAAATTCAGGCAATGAAAGCTTGAATTTGTAAACGTCGGATTTTTTCAAATCGTGAATTTTAAGGTGTGCTATATAAAACGAGCGATAAAATAATAGTCTCATAGTGATATTATATCGTATTCATTTTTTATAAACTTTATCAATATAAATAAAGAAAAAATATTTATTGCTTATGAAAATTATTATTCAACATTCAAAACCGGGATAGTCACAGCTAAATGCTAACTTAGTATTGTATCACCCGGATTTTTTTTTACAAATAAAACAAATACACTACGATTTGGGATCTTTCCTCGTTTTAGAAACGCCACATTGAAGGTATTACATTTTCTAATACTTAATTAATATTTTAGAATATAATAGTACACATTCGTGAAATTCAGTTATTTCAATACACATAAATCACATGACTTGCTCGAAAAGAAATTCAATATCAACGTGTTTATAGCAATTATTTAAAACATCTTCTTTTTCTAGAATACCAATTGAATGATTACATAAAAAACGAAAGCAGTAACTATCAGAATAAAAACATTATTTATGCAATCAATGTCAAAATGAAATACGTATTGTCATTTGTTTAATTTCAATCTACCCACATCTTGCGTTTATTCGAAGAACGCAGAATGTGGGTAGATTGAAATTTTTTCGAGTCTGCATCGCGCTATCGATATTTTTTTCATTTTGTATGAAAGGATTATATTGTTATTCACTAATTACGATACACTGTTGTTTTCTTTTTCTTGTAAGGGTTACAATTAGTCGATGAATTGTAGCCTGCAGAATATAGCTGGTATGTACAATTGTACAATTCGAAAAAACTATAATATTTTGTAAGGATTGGAAATAAAAATCGCGTATTGCGCGGTATCTATGGTTTAGCTACACTTTTAATAAAATTATTTAAATTTTAAACAAAAACAACTATACACAACATAATATTTGGAACTCGCGGAAATCATTAATAAAATGTACCAAATTGTGTTTGTTCTCAAATGGAATATTTTTGTGTGCTTTATTAGAGGAATTCAGGAATGGTTTATAATTGAACAGGAGCGAAAACTCAGGCAAAATCTAGTATTATACCATACCTTGTCCGGCCGCAGTAATAAGAGTAGCAGTGAGATTCACAGCAGCCCTCAAATATCCAGTTCTTAGCAGTTCCCGGAGACCAGCTTCATCCCGACTCACATGGTCAGCTCGCACCACCCCCCGGCTGCCAGCTGAACTTACACCCAGGTATTTTACTGCTACCTCTTGGAGTGCGTCTGCCTATAGGATTGTAGGGATAATTTAATTGTTCATGAGTAAGTTGAATTAAGAAGTAGTGATTTTTTTAATGAGGTAATTAAAAATGTTACTTTAGTTTTCTATACAATTTGATTTAAGCTGTGCCAGATTCATAATGAAGATCAGTATAGACCAAGCCTTAGAAAAGTATTTCAATAGGCCTAGAATAACTTATAACTAATAAAAACAAAATATTTACTATTTCTTAAACTCAATATTTCACTGTGATAAGTAATTACGGACACATTAATATAGTACTGTATGGGTGAAGATTTTATTTGCCAAGAAATTCTAATATCTACATAAACTTAAATTTTGAAATCATACTAATATTATAAAGAGGAAAGGCTTGTAATTATGTATGTATGTATGTATGGTTTTCACGCATAAACTACTGGACCGATTTTGATGAAATTTGGCACAGACAATCCTTAGACCCTGAGAAAGAACATAGGCTACCTTTTATTGCGAAATATGTACCACGGGCGAAGCCGGGGCGGACCGCTAGTAGCTAAATAAAATAATTATAAATTATAATAGTAAAATGAAGTTTAACTTACCAATTCCTCCTCTAAGACTATTCCAGGCATAGTTAGTACTTCTCTTTCAGGGAAGAAAGATCCTTTTGGTGATGATTGTGCCTAAAAAGCATAATAATTATGGTGTTTTTACCTAACTTTATAGTATCTTACTCAAATCATAGATACAAAGTGAAAAAAATATCTTTGTTAGTAAATCTTTTTTTATTGTTACAAATTGTGTTTTGAGAAATGCTAAAATTATTTGCGACAAAAAATATTTTACATTTAAATTCATTAAAATACAATTCAAGTATGTATTGTAAGATAATAAAGTAGTATTTAAAACTTTAAAATGACTAAGTAAAATTTATACGAAATATTAATTTTATGTGTTCAGTAATAGAACATTGAAGTAACTCATAAATTAAATGTGAACCTTTAATAAAGTTTTCTTTGCTTCCTCATTGGGTATCCAGGCATCCCTTCTTCTATCAGCTATCTTGTCCACTGGTTGATTCTGTTAATCAAACAATATATTATAGCAATAGAACATTACATACTTAATTCATTTTGAAAAAAAAAATATATATGATTAATTTACATATAATTAAAGATACCTGAATATTCTTATATTTAATGAAATGAATAAAGTTTGTACCAAAACTTCTCTTACATGTATAATTGTGAAATCTTTAAGCGTAAAAGAAAGTCAAGCAGTTTTCATTATTGCTTTTGCTACAGTCAAGCTACAGTACATAAAATTCAGAGCAAATACAAACTGCTAAAAACCAAATACTTATACTGTAAGTGTATTTTATTTTTAAAGTATAAAACAGTAATCATAATACATACCTTAATACTTAATCCATCCAAAGCTTCAGTTATTATAGCAGTTGATACAGGATTACTTTTTACAGGCCCAATTTGCGGCTCAGGTCCAATAGTATCAAAGAAAGTAGAAGGATCAGGAAGACTCGTCACGGGAATAGCTGTAGAGCCACTCACAGTCGGGAGGAGATTCGTAGAAGGAACCTCCTGCATGAGCTTATGTTGGCTAAACGAAGCACTCATATTTGGTCCGAGAATGCCAGTTGATGCTGGAATACCTAACATATCAATTATAAAAGTAACACATTACATACTTCAAGGGAATAATGTAACTTTTCCGTTTTATTATTTACCTTCGTTATCACCCAAATAAACACTCTGTATCATTTCAGATGGTGACGTCCCGATTTCATCGAAAAATTGTGAAGCTGGCGGCACTTCTGAAGCACCGAAGTATTGACTTAGATTAGGTTTGTTGTCCATTTTACATTTATTTTATCAATTTATCAAAGACCAAAACATTTGTATCTTAATTGATATTCAATTGTCAACGTCAAATTGACATTATGGAGATACGCAATAGTAATAACCACAGTAACGCAATAGTAATAACACAATTATATTATAACTGTTGAGTAATAATAATGTGACCATTTAAATTACGAATGCACGCCGTGTAAAAGGTGTAAAACGAGAGCCACCCACCGACTTTACGATTTTATAGAAACGTTAATTTTTTGACTGACATGACACATTTTCGAAGTAAAAATTGCTTATATTTTTAAATAAAGAGCAGCCGCTATTTATTATTTAAATACATACTTCTTTTTTCTTGTTTCAATCCTGCTTTTCTCGATTGAAATTCTCTATTGATAGACAGTTTGTAAAATTGTAATCACAAGTCACAACTTGTAATACAGGCTACAAGGTTTTGTTTTCTGGGTCCTCTGGGATGTCGTCCTAAAAATCTTGTAATTCCAGCTGTGAATGGACAGCTTTTAGAGACTCCTAATCACCTCCTAATTGTCAATTGTCAAATGTCAATGTCAATTAGTCGTCAAACAAGTAAATTACACCCACCGAACTCGATCAATTTACCAATTTATTTTGAAAATATCTACAAATCGACCGAAAATTTTCGATATTTACAACATTTATCGAAACCAGGTTAGTACTTCGAATAATATATCTCGAAATACAAATGATTAAACACCTTATTAATATTTATTTTGTCACATATTCGCTCTGCATAACAGATATCCTGTTTTTTGTTGAATTCTCATTAATAATTAGAATTATATACAGGCGGAGATGACGAACCAAACTTCGCCAGTTGAGGAGCAGGAGAAGCTTCTTGAAGAAGCTTTGAATGTTGTAAAAGTACAGGTATTTACAATTCATGTTTTGTTTTCCTTATATCGATTTTGATGGTTAAATTTCTGAAGAAAAATTGACGGGTTTAGTGCGTAAATAAATATACATAATGCATTTAATTCATGGAAAATATGTATGATTTTTAAACAAATTTCAGGCATTTCAAATGAAAAGATGCTTGGACAAATCAAAGCTGATGGATGCATTGAAGCATGCTTCTACAATGTTAGGAGAGCTACGGACTTCTCTGCTGTCACCTAAAAGCTACTATGAACTGTGTATCCTTTTTATTTACAACAAATTTTAATGTCTTTTTAGTGTAGTGGACTTTGTTATCCTATGATAATTTATAAGGGTTGATTGCTTTATAATTATTTACCTGTTCATATATCTTGTTAAAAGTATGAATACTTATATAAGAATAGAGCAGAAGAATTTTTCCCATTCAAGTATAAACCTAATAGCTTACTCTAGAAAAATTTATAAATTGGTTGAGAATTATTCCAGTTTACTTGTTACAAACTACAAAAAGTAGTCAAAATCAAATTTAAATGTTTATAATAACAGTAGATGAGCTTTATTGCCTCAAAATTAATATACTTATTACCAAATAGTTAAATTGAAATATCCTTAGCTATAAGCAGACATGGCTATAACTGACGAGTTGCGTCACCTCGAACTGTACTTGCTGGAAGAGTTCCAGAAGGGACGTAAAGTCGCCGATCTGTATGAACTTGTTCAATATGCTGGCAATATTGTGCCCAGACTCTATCTGCTGATCACTGTGGGACTGGTGTATATAAAGACTAGCACTAATTTGAGGCGAGATCTGTTGAAGGTAATATAATTTGTTTATTCCTTTTCACATATTTTATATTTTGTAAATTTTTACAAAATCTTACAACATACTGTCTATATGTTTGTGATAAAATCAACTCGAGAAGAGATTTATTGAAGTTACAAATAAGCATTTTAAATGGATATTATTGCAAAGTAAATTAAACACAAATTAAATTGAATCAAATGCTACATTTCGAAACACAAAATTCTTATTTTAGACAGCTGCAGAAACCCATTTCACAGATAAGTATTTATTATTGTCATCTTGTAAGCATATTATCATGAAAATGTGTTTATATGTCGTAAAGCTTCGTGTATATTATTGACAATTTACATGCACATATCGCATTCTTTCTCTGCGCGTAGCACAATACGCTTACGATACGACTATGCTTACGGCTGTTATATGAACAGGGTAAAACGCGAATTTGTTTTACATGAACTTAACATTTAATATTTCAAGGAAATTTGTTCACTTTCTTTCAAAAAATTTTTTCTACAGGATCTTGTAGAGATGTGCCGTGGTGTTCAACATCCGTTGCGTGGCCTTTTCCTAAGGAACTACTTGCTACAGTGCACCAGGAACATTCTACCTGATACAATTGAAGCAGCTAATGAAAATGAAGGCACTGTGAGTTTAGATTTGTTGATTATTATGTAAAATATTAGTAATTTTGTGTTTTTTAATTTTGTTCAACTTAATAACAACCATGAATAGACTACAAGCCCGCATATGAAAAAAATATGGGTCAAATGAACCACCACGGGACATATCTAGTACGAAAGAAGAGCAAAAAATAATAAGATTCATCACTATGCCGTCACTTGTAAGCTGTCCAACTGAGTGCAGATGAGAATTGAAAAGTACAGGTAGACTCGGTAAATTTTGGTCATATATTTTTGTACGGCATTCTTAACCATCGATAGATCCATTAAAAATAATAAGAAACCGCTCAGTGCCGTACAAAAATGTTGGTCCACCAAGTCGGAATTTTTATTTAATTTCCGAGAGTTACCGGGGGTAAATTTGGTCATTTGAACATGTACGGCATCTGTGTCATACTATTGCTATACTGCTTTTAATCCATTATTCCGCAACGCCGTACAAAAATCATGGGGACAAGGGGAAAAAATCGAGAGTTGTAATCCCCTCTCTTTCCCCACTCCAGGGGGTCATTTGACATAACACGAAATAAATTTATTTTTAAAGTATTTTATGCATAGATAATATTTTTTCATGTGCCGTACATTTTCGTTGGTTCAAAGGGGAAAAATCTGAAAAAGAAAAAATCCATATAACGAAATGTTTGCTTTATATTTTGATAATAAAATATAAATATACATTAATATTAAGAAGCTCGAGGTGGTTAATTATCACCTTGGAAAGTCGGAGTCAAGTGGAATGGACTCCGTTAAATTGATGAACTAATAAAAAAGCTATGAACGAAAAGATGTGAATTATATGCAATCAGCCCATGAATACAGGTAAAGTCACAAGCAAATGCTAGTAATATATACATATTCAAAATGTACAAGTAAAGCGCTTTCAAATGATACCAATCACGGCATATTTATCTTAACTTTATTTTTTTACTCTGTATGTTTTGTCCGCTAGAGGGCGCCACATTAGATTTTGTGAAACCCCATATAGCCTTTAGCTAGCTGGTCGCTGGTTATCCAGTGAACAATTCAGACGCTTCTAATGATGTGTCATTTGTCGAATTCTGTTAAGTAGTTTAGAAGTTACGAGGGAATAGATGAACATACATACATGACCTGTCAAAACCATAACCCTCCTTTTGCTTTGCCATAGTTGGGTAAAAATATGTTAATGCCGTACTGTATCAAATGGCCATAAAGCACCCTTAAAATTGTAGCTTTCGTCGCTTTCATCAGCCTAAAAGATGTGGTCTGCACAAAAATGTACGGCATCGTTTTTTCCTAATTTATCTATGTTTATACTATTTAAAACAACGAATAAAGTGTAGAAAACTATTATATTTCATTAATCTACGATGTTTAAACTTTAACAAAATTTCTGGTTTTGCATTTCTCTATAACTTTTTTTAGAACGGTTTCTTTTGAACGGCAATACTATACAACAATTGAATTTTACAATATCATGTTAAAAAAAAAGTTCCCGTACAGGGTCAAATGACCTTACAGCTCTTTATATCAAGAATTCGATGAAATTAAGATGATTATTGGTATACATTTAAAAGAACAATTATTTTTTGACGGCATTGCTTTTAATAGTACTTTTGAGTGCTAGATAATGTTTTGGAACCGAAGCCGTACTTAGTCAAATGACCCCCTGGAGTGGGGAAAGAGAGGGGATTGCAACTCTCGATTTTTTCTCCTTGTCCCCATGATTTTTGTACGGCGTTGCGGAATAATGGATTAAAAGCAGTATAGCAATAGTATGACACAGATGCCGTACATGGTCAAATGACCAAATTTACCCCCGGTAACTCTCGGAAATTAAATAAAAATTCCGACTTGGTGGACCAACATTTTTGTACGGCACTGAGCGGTTTCTTATTATTTTTAATGGATCTATCGATGGTTAAGAATGCCGTACAAAAATATATGACCAAAATTTACCGAGTCTACCTGTACTTTTCAATTCTCATCTGCACTCAGTTGGACAGCTTACAAGTGACGGCATAGTGATGAATCTTATTATTTTTTGCTCTTCTTTCGTTCTAGATATGACCCCTGGTGGTTCATTTGACCCATATTTTTTTCATATGCGGGCTTGTAGTCTAGAAATATAGTTGTAACTTCACAAATTGTAAGAATGTTCGTCAATTGTAACAAAAAACGAGTGTCGATTTGAAACAAAATAAGGATCACTTCTCAACTAATAATTGTAAAATTTATGACAATTTTTCAGTCTTGTCTAACTTGTATCCTTAAAAATACAGTTACAAATTAATAAATATGTAATTTCTATACTCATAAAACAATATTCTTATTCATCTATTGTAGGTTCGCGATGCAATAGATTTTGTGTTAATGAACTTCGCTGAAATGAACAAACTGTGGGTGCGAATGCAACATCAAGGCCATTCAAGGTATTTTCTTAATATGATATTAGGTTTATAATAATTGCAGAATAAAGTTAATGAAAAAAGATTTTTATTCCATTGATGTAAAATAAACTAGACTCACATTCATATTCAAATACTATCTGAAACAAAACTCTGCCTACACGTCTTTTAGGCAGAGTTTCTTAATGATTGATACAACCGGCTTTGAATATTACTACCACGAAATAAAATAGTAACAGCAATGAATGTTTTATACAACGTTGCTCGATATTTTTTGACAATATATTAGTATTTTATGCTCACCATTTTTATAAAATTGTTATAATCTTTGTTAAATATATTGTAAATTCATATACATAGCTACTATTTTACATTTTCACAGGGATAAAGAACGTCGCGAACGCGAACGTTCCGAACTACGCATCCTCGTTGGCACCAATCTAGTGAGATTGTCTCAACTAGAGTCAGTCGGAGTAGAAGATTATAGACGACTAGTGCTACCGGGGATACTGGAGCAAGTAGTCAGCTGTAGAGACGCGATAGCACAGGAGTATCTCATGGAGTGTATTATACAGGTAAGAATCAAGATTTATTCCTTCTAGAACATTCCATTGTTACAAATATAGTGAGATTGTCTCAACTAGAGTCAGTTGGGGTTGAAGATTATAGACGATTAGTGCTACCGAGGATACTGGAGCAAGTAGTCAGCTGTAGAGACGCGATAGCACAGGAGTATCTCATGGAGTGTATTATACAGGTGAGAAGGAAGATTTATTCCTTCTAGAACATTCCGTTGGTACAATGGTTAGATTGTCGCAACTACAGTCGAAAGAGAGAAAAATAAAAATTATTCCAAATACATAAAAAAAACTGTGGCACTCGGGGACTGCCGCGGTAAAGCTATTGCATGCTATGCCTTCAAGCCACACCTCCGCGCCTCGGAGTGGGGAGCGTGAGGTTTTTTCGTTACGGAATTTCTCGATTCGGTCCCCGCGCTCAAGGCCCGCGATAGAAGCTATGCAATAGCTTAAAAATATAAAGCCTATTTGTACCAGTATATGTTGATCAGCAATGTTGCTAGAAACATTTTATTTTAATTTCGAAAAGACGAAATTAACTGTGTAATATAATGTTGACTGTTTGTTGTTAAACAAATGTTTGCTTTGAATAAACAGTGGCATATTCATACTTAATTCGAAGTCAGACAAAATATTGTAGTATTTGTTTAACTGGAATACGAAAAGTACGTAACAGAAAAAAGAAATAGAATGCAATGATTACCCTCTTCAAAACATAACTAAAACAACAAATATCACGCAACTTGTGTCGCGTGTTATGTTATATTATTATAGATTTCATATTTTTTTTAGGTATTCCCTGACGAGTTCCACTTGGCGAATCTTCAACCGTTCCTCAAGTCATGTGCTGAATTACAACCAGGAGTGAATATAAAGAACATCATCATTGCTCTTATTGAACGCTTAGCTGCGTATAGCCAGGTCTGAAATCGGTTATTTACCTATCTCCTTTTAATATAAAACGTAAAGTTAATTATTTTAAAAAAATATTATGGACCTATTAGTTTTCCGGCTGCGGCTTCGCCCGCATAATTCCCGTTACTGTGAAATTTCCAAGATATAACCTGTCCTATATTCTTTCTCAGGTCTCAAGCTATCTCTGTACTAAATTTTGGCCAAATCGGTCCTAGGGTTGAGGCGTGAAGAAGTGACAGATTTACTTTTTCATTTATAATTATTAATTGGTAAGGTTTACTCTGTAAAGCAGAGTAATAATGTATTTTTATCAATAAAATTTATTTTTTTACAGAGAAATGAAGGTAATATAAACTTGAGCGTGGTTTTAGAAGATGGAAAGGAGCAAGAGGTGCAATTGTTTGAAGTATTCTCTGACCAAGTGGCCGCCATTACGCAGGTAAAAGTCATACTGAATTTGATATTTTGGTTTTATGGCATTCAAATGCTTTATAATAATATATTATTTTCTATTCTTCACAAAAAAAAATACTATTAATATAATGGTGAAAGTTTGTGTATGTGTCAAATAGGACCATTCTCACATTAATTTTTTAATAAGAATATAAAATGTATTCATTAATATTATACTAAAGTTAAGTTGTGCAAATTCAATTCATTTCTATTCAAATAAATGTGTTATTGTATAGATGAAATTTAGTGTGAACATTGGCATAATACCGTACTCTACTTATTATCCTGTAATTCATTTAGGGTACTTTTTAATGTTCAATTTTGTTGGATTTATTTTACCTTACCTTACTTAAGTAGTTGGACAAAGAGAATCCAAAATTCTTGTATAACCTTTAACTTTTTTTAATTACCAGAGTCGCACAGACATGCCGCCAGAAGACATGCTGTCATTACAATTGGCTCTACTAAAATTGGCTCAGCGCTGTCATCCGGACAAACTGAGCTATGTGGACCGAGTGTTGGCTCATACTGATAGGATCTGTGCTGATATTCAGCAGAGTAGGTAAGTGTAGGAAAAAATAAGTCAAATTTTAATTGATAATAGTTAACTTTAATCTTCAATAAACTAAAAATGGCCTTTCTTTGAACAATCTGCAGGCAATTAGGCATATTGGATTCAATTTTCCTGAAGCCTGTTTAGAAATAGAAAATAGAAAAAATCTTTATTGAAAAAGTTTTAAAATAATACAGTTATAATTTGAAAATTTAAGCCTTTGTTAGTTCAGAACTGTGTTACAGGCTTTAGAAATCACAATTTTAGTATATTGGTTGCCTTTTTCAACCTAATTAATTTTGCAATTTAATTGAGCTAATAGTTTATAACTTTAATCTTCAACAAACTAAAATTGCCTTTCTCTCTAATACAAGTATTTTTCAATAATCTGTAGGCAATTAGGCATGTTGGATTCAATTTTCCTGAAGCCTGTTCCTTTAAGATAAATATTTTTTTGTCTTATGGATTTCATTTTTTTTAACTTAGTACACATACTATGTAATGTGTGTAATATATAATATGATGCAGGCAAATTGTATTATTTCGCCGTTTACAATGACTTGGCATTTTGTGATATGTCGAGAATCCGTAATCAGAAGTTAAAAATAATACAATTTGACTGCGACATATATACCAAAAAATAATAAACTCTATATAAGTTTTAGCACTTCAAGAAATCCCTAATTTTACTATAATTTTTCAGTGGCAAAACCCACATAGAACACAACACACCAGTATTCAAAGAGCTGATGAAGATCCTCAAGCTCCCTGCAGACCACTATAAGAATATTCTTACTTTGATCAAATTACAGAACTATGGTCCGTTGATAAATAGATTGAACCAACCGGGAAGGCTCATGATTGCAGTGCATTTAGTGTCTGATGTATTGGAAAGTGATACAACTGTGTCTAGTCCGGAGGATGTGAGTCAATTTGTAAAATAATAGTTCTTATATATAAGTGACTAGCGGTCCGCCCCGGCTTCGCCCGTGGTACATATTTCGCAATAAAAAGTAGCCTATGTTCTTTCTCAGGGTCTACAGATTGTCTGTGCCAAATTTCATCAAAATCGGTCCAGTAGTTTATGCGTGAAAACCATACATACATACATAATTACATAATTACAAACCTTTCCTTTTTATAATATTAGTATAGATATAACGATCATGAGGCAGGATTCGGACTTGCGTCTGCTGCCTTAAGGGTGCTTTTCCACCAATAATGTGTGAGGTATGTGTTTGTAAATAGCCAAGAAGCTTATATCTAATACACTGGAGATTGCACTATGACCATTAACTTGTAACAAGAAAATATGACCTTGAATGACGCCTGTATGTTTTTTTATCCCTTTCACACCTAACTTGGCAAGTTGGTGTGAAAGGGCTTCTTGTAAATAGCCAAAAGTATCGCTTCAAACTTCAAATTATCCCCCAATTAACACATTCCTCACTACACATCCTCGCACATTATTGGTGGAAACGCACCCTAACGGGGCAATGCTTCATTTTGACAATGAAGTTTTAGAAGTCATAATATGTGTCACAGCAGTAATCTATACTTCTATACTAATATTATAAAGCTGAAGAGTTTGTTTGTTTGTTTGTTTGAACGCGCTAATCTCAGGAACTACTGGTCCGATTTGAAAAATTTTTTCGGTGTTAGATAGCCCATTTATCAAGGAAGGTTATAGGCTATTTATCATCACACTAAGACCAACAGGAGCGGAGCCACGCGGGTGAAACCGCGGAGCGCAGCTAGTTTTGGATAAAGTATCTCTTATTTAGTGTAGTAATGCTATAAAAACTATAGAAGTATTTATTAAAATGAAATTTTCTTATCTATATAGGTGGATGCAGTATTAACTATGGTCGATGTGTTGGTGAAAGACCAACCTGATCAGCCGGAAGAGTGTGACGCTGAAGATTTCATGGAGGAACAAGGGCTTTTAGCCAGGTAATTAATTATAGTATTTTGGATATAAATTAATATTATTATTTCTTTATTACTCTTCAATAAAACTATACATATAAAACTTATTGCTAATATAAGTATACAAAACTAAAAACAGTATAGTGTAGTATTATTATCAATAGAAAAATATTCGACAGCTGCATGTAACATGTAACAATTTTATTATAATTATAATAATAACTCAGACATTGAACTTTTTCAAGTAAAGTTATTGTAACGGCATAGGCGTAATAATGTAAGCCTTGTATAATTTTTATTTGCATTAATGCAATGTGTAGCTATGTTTGCTCTGCAAAAGGTGGAGAAAAAGCGGTTTTGACTTACGTTATTTAGTTATGGGGACATAACAAAAATCCTAGTTCTCAACTTTGGAGAGAAATAACGCGAGTCGCCATTTTGAATTGAATGCACGTGGTAAAATTAGATTTTTAACGTGATAACGTTTTTAAAATCGTTTTAGTCGGGTGACATGTTTAGAAACTTGTGTCACACCAAAACCTCACGAGCGCGATCGCAGGTATAACGAGAGAGAGAGACGGACCGATCTCCCGTCTCATCTCGAGCGCTGCCACTGTATTATGTTATCACGTAAACATCTCGATCGTAAACCTACTTTACAAACAACCAATTTTTCTTTTCTTTTAATATTGACTCGACAGTTGACTTTGTGATAATAATTTGATAATATTATTATTTTGCTCCTTCAGATTAATACATCACTTCAAGTCGGATTCAGCGGACCAACAATACCAAATACTTAGCGCGGCAAGAAAAGCATTACAAGGCGGTGGAGCGAAACGCATTCAACATACGTTCCCACCGATCGTGTTTCACGCGTACCGACTTGCTTTCGTGTATAAGGACCTTAAGGATCAGGTAATATGGTTCAATTTTGAATAGCTAAACTTGAATAATTACGATCAATATTGTATTTGTGTATATGGACCTTAAGAGCTAGGTAATAAGGTTCAGTTTTGAATAGCTAATATTGAATGTCGTATTCCACGCTTATTGACTCGCTTTCGTGTATAAGGACCTGATCCGAGCGAAACGCATACAACACACGTTCCGACCAATTGTATTTCACGCGTACCGACTTGCTTTCGTGTATAAGGACCTTAAGGAGCAGGTAATAAGGTTCAATTATGAATAGCTCATGTCTAATTGAGCACCATATAGGATTTGTCGATAAAGACCTTAAGAGCTAGGTTATAAGGTTCAATGTTGAATACCTAAAATTTAAAAAAATAATAATGTGTACTGCATAGTCGTGTATAAGGACCTCAAGGATCAAGAAATAAGGTTCAGTTTTGAATAGCTATAATTGAATAATCGAGCACTATTAGGGATTTTCGATGAAGACCTTAGGCACTAAGTAATAAGGTTCAATTTTGAATAGCTAAAATTTAATAAAATAATAATGTGTACATACTGCATAGCATTTGTCTCTATGACTCAAGGATCAGGTAATAATTTTAATTTTGAATTGTAAGTTTTTTTATTGCTATATTGTAGTGATCAACAGGTTCCGGCTGATTGATTAATTTTGTACCTTAAATAATAAGTAATAAGGATCAAATTTGAATAGATTTTAAATTGTTATTATCTTGTAGATTTGAACGCAATGCGGTTTTCGTCCACAAGGATTGTAAGGACCAATTACTAAGGTTCAATTTTATATAAAATTTGCTTCTTTTCAGGATGAAATGTGGGAGAAGAAATGTCAGAAAATATTCCAGTTCTGTCATCAGACTATCAGTATGTTGGTGAAAGCTGAACTCGCTGAATTACCTCTAAGGTGATTAATTTGAACATTTATTCTTTATGTTAATAGTTCGCTTTTTACATATTGTTTTAGTTCTTGATTTTAGGAAATCTGAGCATCAATAAATTGAAGGCTTTTAATTTTGAAAGTATATTTAACAAATGTTGGTATTCACTATTTATAGGTATATAAAAAAGTTTGGATTCATCTCAAGTTTTGGGGTGATTAAAAAAAGAAGCTCTACACAATTTAAAAGAATAGAAAATGATTGTGATTATGACGCGGGATTCATCCTGCGTTTTTTACCTCACCTCGGCGACGCGGACGCCGCAAGATCGAACGATTTCTATTTCTTTATAAAATCTTCAAATATTTATAAAAAACTAGCGGTCCGCCCCGGCTTCACCCGTGGTACCTACATGTTTAAACTATCCTATCGCTCAAGTTGGATCGAACTGCACATGGTGTGCGAATTTTATTATAATCGGTTAAGTGGTGTAGGAGTCCATTGAGGACAAACATTGTAACACGAGATTTATATATATTAAGATTGAATTATACAGAAGACAGATTGACATAACTTAATAAAAATCAATATTTTTCCCCAGATTATACCTACAAGGCGCGCTAGCCATAAGCGAGATTGGTTTTGCCAATCACGAAACGATAGCTTACGAATATCTCTCGCAAGCTTTCTCACTATATGAGGATGAGATATCGGATAGTAAAGCGCAATTGGCAGCCATCACTCTTATTATAGCCACGTTTGAGCAGATTAACTGTTTTGGTGAGTTATTTTTAAGGAAAAATTTTTGGGTGTGTAGTTACTTAGATTTGATATTTCTTTTTATTACGTACTTAAATTTATAAATACTTGGAGATGGGAATATTTTCTGACAGTGTATGTGCGGACAATTTTAAGCTATTGCATAGCTTCTATCGCGGGCCTTGAGCGCGGGGACTGAATCGAGAAATTCCGTAACGAAAAAACCTCACGCTCCCCACTCCGACGGGCGCGGAGGTGTGGTTTGAAGGCATAGCATGCAATAGCTTTACCGCGGCAGTCTCCGAGTGCCACACGTCTTTTTTTTAATTTGTAAGATCATTGTGAGCTTGGTAAGCTTTCAAGTGATCTAACAGCCTTTAGATGCACTAACAGTAAATAGCAAATACGTTTTTACATTTAAAATGTAATAACCATTATAAAATTGGTAATGTATCACTGTAATATTTTTGATACATTTTATAATTGTACGAACACACGCTGCTTATAACATTTTCGATTATTTTTATGTAATAGTTACACCAATTAATTACATTTTTTTGCTCGTACAGGCGCCGAAAATGCTGAACCGATGCGCACGGGCTGCGCTCTAGCAGCAAGCAAGTTGCTCAAGAAACCTGATCAGAGTAGAGCCGTGGCGTTGTGTGCACATCTCTTTTGGAAGGGAGCTAAGGATGGGAAACAGGTGAGAAAAAGAGATTAGAAGAGAGATGAGAGAGAGAGAAAAAGAGATGAGTGTGAGATTATTATTATGTTTGTTTTGCGAATCTTATTTATCTATCTACACATGCGTTAAAAGGTTTTTTTTAATTATTTTTTATTAATTTTAATTAGGTAAAGACTTATTATACTATGTTTTGACCAGTTTACTTCATTAAAATTTCTACATGAATAATTAATAATCGTATTAAAAATCCGTTAAAAGTTTTCAGTTAGTGGAAAATAATCGATCAATTGGCGGGATTCGAACCCGCTTCCTTTGTTTGTTTCTTCTTATTTTTAATTGATGCCCACGATACAGGCCACGAGTCTAGCTGGGCATTTTACTTCATTTTCTATGTGATAAAAAATGCCGATTTTATTTCACTTCAAAATATATTCAAATGGCATTTATAGCTATAAAAAATACAAATATTATTTTTTCCCAGTGGCCACTAAACGAAGCGACGCGAGCGTTAGATTGCCTCAAGAAAGCAGCTAGAGTTGCACAGCAATGTATGGACGGCGGTGTGCAAGCGCAGTTATTGGCTGAACTACTGGGCAGATATGCCCTGCTACGGGAAAGGGGCAATGAGGCACTCACCACTAATCTTATTGAGGCAGTAAGTAGCTAAAAAACAAAAAAAAAACTTTTTTTGAAGTGAAAACTTCTTTAGCGGCGTTGAGCACTTTTTCTGTAATGGGTATAAAATCTTAAACTCGCGTCAGGACACGTGACCTGATCGAAAAAGCGTAAGACGGATACCATTCCAAAATATCAAACATGCTCAACGTTAATAATCAAGTTTTCACTTCTGCCGGCACTCCCGGAGTGCAACCCGTCTTTTTTTACTTACTAGCTGTTCTGGCTGATTTCCTGTCTTCGTGAGAACTTAAACTTGGAATACATAAATAGTCCACAACATTTTTATTGCTTATATCTAATATACGCCGTTATCACTTGTCTAATTTTTACAGTACAAAAAGTTTTTAAATGTTTACGTAGTAAGTAATTAATTCTAGATATCATAATTATAAAAAAATAAATAAACCTCGCTACATGCATACATATTCCATTTTCTCTCGCTATTAATAACTAAGTAAATTGTAATTTTAAATAACTAACAGCCAATAAAATTTCCATAGATAATACAGAAAATCCGCGAAGAGCTAGCGAATCTGGACCAATCCGAGGAAGTGGAACAGATTACTAAACACTTTCACAACACACTACAGCATCTCAAGAACAGAATGGAGTGCCCCGACCCGGACGGACTCGGGTATGAGGGGCTAGTGTTGTCGTAAAAAAAAATTTAAAAAGAGCGTGTTTCAAAAGTGTAACTTCTTTGGCCAGATTCAAAGATACTAAAATCGTCGCCTTACTTCATGACGTGATAGCATTGCCCTGACGCGACCTTGAAATTTTACGCGCCTAAAGAAGTTTCACTCCAAAAAATGTTGTCTATGGTATTTTTTTATAGAGCATAGTGAGGGAAGCGATTGTGCGATTTTTTTGGTGGAGTAATGAATGTAAGTAAATTCAGTATGATTCATTTTGTTTTTAATTTTTTGTAGGTCAATCATATATGGGAGATTAACCAATATATGTAATATTCAAAAGTGCATTATTTTGTTAATTAATTAATATTATGTAGATTCAATTTTGTGAAAAAACATTATTTTCAACAGTATTCTGTTTTATCTTGTTTAGGATATTAATGTTAAATAAGCACAATCGCTGTCTTCTTCATTGTTATTAAGTTATTACTGCATCAATTCAGAGTTTTTTTTATCTGTAACAACAAAAATTGCGGGAAAGTGTATAAATGACAGCTGAATTTGTTTTAAATGTTAAAGTTTTGATTATGTATTTCTTTCGATATTTTATTGAAAAATGAAATCTATTTGTAGCAAAGAATGAATCTAAAATGGCGGTCAATCGTGCTATTTCACTTGCACATTGCATTTCTCGCTTGCACTTATTAATAAACATCTACTTCTGGTGCAAAATATATTATACTAATTGGTTTAATTTCTTGTAGATCATTTGAAATCTCAGATTTAACTATGTATATCATGAAATCGTTTAATTAGAAGGTTGTATAAAAACTCTATTCAATAAACTTATTTTATAAAGTATTTGATGAAATGAAATTATAATGAGATAAAATTATTATTATACTATGCATTGTGTTTGCACACAAATATTTTTAATTCATATGATATTTAGTTTTTTAAGTTCCATTATAGTTATAGATGAAATATATAAAATGTTTTATATTATGAATGTGTTATTTTATTTGTCTTGCACCAAAAAGTAACTTAAGGCTGCAGTCTAGCAAAATTGCGTTTTCAACAAGTTATTTGACAATTTTTTCCCGGCTAATGAAATGATAAACTGAATTTTTTTTTCTTGTTTATCAATAAGTGTTATATACGCAATGCGCGTGAATTTTTTCACATTTATAAAGTTACTTTATGTTACCTTAATCAGGCCTTCAAGATAAGTCTATTTCCCCCAAAGACATTTCGAGCTAAGTTTGTGCACTCACTACGTTGCAACCGATTACAATTTACACAATCTGATCAGCGCATTATTATCCTTATATAGTCGTTATTAAAAACTGCTGAACACAATTGCCGAAAAACTTATGATTTTCTTAATTAGAACGTTATAAATTCATTAAATTTCCCATTTTGTGCCTTACAAAATCTATTGATAAATACTGCTAAAAGTTATTTTTTCCATTAATTTATTCGAGTTGGTTGAAGACCAATGAGTATTAATCCTTTAAAATTTTTTTTTTTTGAATTTTGATAATTCCTTAAATATTAAAAAAATATTTAAAATAATTAGGAAAAATCCTAGCGAATTTCTTTAGTCGCGCTCCTTGGGCCGGAGCGTTCTGACGTGTGCTCTACGCTCGATTTTCCTTCATACCGAAGTGAAAGTTGCTCTACTTCATTAAATTTAATATTTTTGTTAATTGATTATTTGTATCTTAGTTTTGTGCAAATATTCGTATTTTTAAACATTTGATTTCGATATGGAAAATAAACGAAAAAAATACGCGTGTAACTACTAGAAAAAAATTATCTTCGAACATAAAGTTAATGAAACCAAATAGATTGCAAAGGTGATTGGCAACAATTTCTTTATTTTACGGGGTGTCAGTAAAGGGATGTATATTTCTTTAAAACTAAAGTAAGCTCATAAATTTTCTTATAATATAATTTTTTTGAAGTTCCAAAAATTTTTATTATTCGTTTGAGAAATACGAAATATAATATAAACTTGTATTGAGAACTTGAACTTCCCAAGTTCATCCGGGGAAATCCCCATACGGGGAAAATGATTTGTTTACTCCAAAATTGATCCGAGGTGTTTTAATTTTTTCTTCTAGTCATTTTCAACGTAGCGGCATGTTGTTTGATTATTAATTTTGTAACTTAAATACAGGATGTTGGTTTTATATTCTGATCTTACAGACGCGCTGACAAATTTAGTCCGCCATTTCTAGTTTAGTCTACCAACTCCAAGTACCAATATTAAAACGAATGGATTATCATCACATCATCAAAACTCAGATGTAATGGAAGATCACAATAACATAGAAAATTCAGTGGGTGTTGAGAACTAAACAAACAGAAGTAACAGAGACGCGAAGAATAAAAAAAGAGGACGAAAACGATAATTCGTTGATGCTTTCCCTTTTCGACGTATTGTTAGGGTACATCACCAATCTGCAAAAAACAAAACTGATGATTCCCAATTGCTGATTAAAAATGAAAAACAAATAATCGACAACAGTGGTGAAAATTTGCTGATCACAATGAAACATCCTTCAGTGGTAGCAGATTTACTCATTACAAATGTATCGGTGAACAGCGTAAAGGAGAGGAGGACAGGAAAACATTATGAATGTGGATGGTGGATTGTATACAGGTTGTAATCGATAAGTATGTGCAGGCGATTATGACGTTATTAGCAGGTATCAAAAAACTTAAAACTGATATCGAAATTACTTTACCTAATGAGCAAAATGACAATAATAACTTTTTAAAAGTATAACGAGAAATATCTAAAAAATTTACTTTATACACTCCCATATCAAAAAGGGAAAATGGGACTAGTAGAAGTTAAATGTCTAATTCCGGCAAAAGACATGAATGCGGAAGATGCGGTTAAAAAAAATTAAATATTTGAAATACAATGCAAAAAATAACACTTTTGTCATAGATAAGAATCATGACTATTTTTTCTAAATTCAGGGACAACTAAACGTTGCAGAAGCAGAAGTCTGCTTATTTGCTGTTTGGACTGGAGTGAATCATTCGTTAAAAATAGAATATATAAAAAAGTATGTAACGTTTAGGCAAAATAAAATGATGGACCATTATCAAGATTTTACATAAATTGCCTACTGTCAGAATTGATTGATTCGAGACTTCAGCATTCGATGCCCATCAAGGACCCATCCTATATCATTCAAGCGATTGAAAAAAAAGAGATAAATCCAGTGCAACCGATAAAGCATCAGAATGCTAGCAAAAGATTTATTAGGTTTATCAATATAAATCTATATATTACACACAATATAATAAATCTGTAGAAGACGCGAAGACTGACATCCGCGCGGACGGAGTCGCGGGCGGAAGAAATAAATATCTTTTGATTTCATTTAACACAAACATTACATTTTTTTTATTATATACAAAATTTGTTTATCCGTTTTATTAGTTAAACTGAACAACTTTCACTAAGAAACTTAGGTCGAAAAAAATGTATAGAGTTCTGCATTTTGTATGGAAAGCTTATTTTTTTTATATTTCGTCCAAATTTCTTTGTAAAAGTTGATCAGTTATATAAACATGAAGTTGAAGATATCAATAGAAAGTATTCGCAAATTTTGTGTACTGATAAAAAAAAATCACCCGGTGTAATTTTCACGAAAATTATTTCAAATTGTCATTTTTGGTACTTATTACGAATATTAAATTATGCATACGAATGATTTAATTTTTAAAAATTAAGTGGAGCAACTTTCCCTTAGTACATTTGTATTATTTACATATAGGATGACAGGATGCATTTGTTTGCACTACTAGACCAAGCCCTTAATTCAAATAGTCCTAATCCTAACAACTTAACTGTCCCCATACAATACAAAATAACACTACCCCACGTCCATCAGTTTTTTTTTTCTATTAGGGTAAAAAACATTCATATTGTCTTAATAAATTATATTTTATAAAAATAGTTATTGTTTTTATTTATTTTATTCAATTTATATTTATGCCTCATATATGAGCATGAGCGTGGGATAAAAGATTTTTTTTTCCAAGTTCAATGAGTCATATGTGTACACATCAAGTATAGACAATAAAACTTGATTGATGACCCGACGAACCGAATTTGATGAACCCGACGTTATAATAGACTATAATGAAGCAAAAGGTATAGATATTTCGGACCAACTAGCATCCTTTCACTCTCTTTTACGCAAAAGCCTAACTTGGTACAAAAAAATCGCTGTTGATATTTTATTTCAAGTTTCTGTAATAAATGCTAGGTGCATTTACAATGATTTGGCATCAGGATGTCCTAAATTGTCTGTTTTGCAAGTACAAGAACATTTAGTTCGACATTTTCTAGGGCCAGCAGCGAGAACTACAGAAAATAACGTGCCTCAAAGACTTTCGCTCTCTCTGACTCCCAGATCTCCAGTTTCTAGTTCATCTCCTGGCCATAGTCTTCAAGAAATTCCGCGTAATACTACAAACAATAAGTTAGTTCGAAAGATATGTACCGGTTGCTATGAAAAATTAAAAATTCAAGGGCAGTTGGCTCGAAAAGCTAAACAAGTGCACTCAGAGTGCAAAACGTGTAAAACAGCATTCTGTTTATATTGCTACAACGAAAAACATAATAATATGTGTTGATTGGTTCTCCTAATAATACTTACAAACATATTTTTCATAATAAAACGTTTTCCTTTTCACTGTATTTTATGTTTTATTTCGAACAAATAGGATACACACACCTACCTACCTTAGTACCTACCACAGATAATGTATAAAACTTTTGCGAAAATTTATTTCAATTTCTTGAAGGTTTGGGTTTTCGCCACACGTTCACGTAATTATATTTAGAATATCACTCCACGTTCATAACAAAATTATACCCCAAAGATTCTTGAAAAAAGAGTCACCTGTGACTCACGAACTTATAACAAAAGTTCACCATGAGTCATATGTGACTCATTGGACAGTTAAGTTGCTAATACTAGTATAAAGGTGAAAGTTTGTAAGTATGGATGTTTATTACTCTTTCACGTAAAAACTACTGAACCGATTACAATGAAATTTAGCACACATATCGAGGGTAACTTGGATTAACACATAGGATAGGTTTTATCCCGGAAATCCCACGGAAACGGGAACTATGCAAGTTTTTCTTTGAAAACGCGGGCGAAGCCGCGGGCGGAAATCTAGTAGGTAATAAAAAGAGAAGCTAGTTTTAAAATATTTTATTCCCTTGCACATTATTTCTATTATTCAACATAATCTTCTCTTGTCTCTTCTTCTCTTCTTTAAACGCTTCTTTGTTGGCTTTCTTCTCTATTCTTCTTTCTTTTCTGTATTCTTTGAGAAGACGTTTGCGTTCTTTCTTCTCTTCTGGCGTTTCGTCCTTGGGTCTGTAAGTAATATATAAATTTGTTATAACTTTTTGTTGTTATGGCAAATGATAAATCTATGCTTTAAAACTTCAAAAGTGCATCTAAAAGAAGTGCACTTGATTAAATTAATGGTAATTCTTAGGAAAGGAATAATAAAGACCATTTTTGTAAAGAATTCGAAGAAGCTAAAGCTTTGGTTTGAGGTAATTTTTTTAATAAAATTTACTCTTATCTAAAAAAAATCCAAGTCATCAAATTTTGACTTTTGATCCCGAATAACCTTTACATAGATACATACATATATACATATTACATAGAATATAGATGGATATTTAAAAATCTATTTTGTTGTGGTACACCCAGGCTCTTCATCAAAATTTGGCTATCCTGGAATTATTGTTATTTGAACACAACATGTCTTATTTGACCGGGCTATTAAATTGTTTTTTACTACACAATATTAATTAAAATTCCTGTTTAATATTATCAAATCTCACCTAATAGACAATACACTAAGCGTAGATAGCACAGTCTCCGCATTCGTCCGTCCGTCGTCGTCCGAATCGGACGCATGTTCTTGATTCATAGCGTTGAATTTGGCCAACGACTTCATAGTCAGTTTGTTGTCTTTGCCCAGTGTGTCTTCGGGTAGACCGGTCTTGGGATTTATTTTTATTTTTTGTTTCTAGAAAGAATGGATAAATATTAATTTTTCTAATTACTACGACGTCAAAATAAATACTGCTACATTTTGGTTCTGATCCTATTAATTGAAAAATATTTGGAATGAATATCTTTGAAAGTTATTCCAGTTTTTCTATCACAAACATAATTTATATAAACACAATAAATATAAATATAATAATAAATGTCCAAAATTACAATAAATTGACAATATAATCATGATTTATGCTTTTAAGTTTTAACTGATTTTGTAAATAGCATATTAATTGTTAACAAAAATTTTATTGAAAACCAACATTTCTTCAAATATTTTAATAATTAATACGATATTCACTTACTCTAGGCTCTTCAATAAGTTTCGGATGGTTGTATAAATTGGAATACGTAGATAGTATCGTCTCGCAGTCCCACTTCTCTTGCGGCTCCACTTCTACCGTTACTAGATCATCTTCCGACTCTTCTTCGATCTCTTGCAGACGCTTCAATCTGAGAAGAGATTAAATCCTACTAATATTATAAATGCGAAAGTTTGTAAGTATGGATGTTTGTTACTCTTTCACGCAAATACTACTGAACCGATTACAATAAATAACTTGGATTAACACATAGGGTAGGTTTTATCCCGGAAATCCCACGGGAACGGGAACTATGCGGGTTTTCCTTTGAAAACGCGGGCGAAGCCGCGGGCGGAAATCTAGTGTTTCATAAAAAATCTCTAACAACATTATAAACTAGCTGTCCTAGTTTGTTGTATTACCCACATAATATATTTATGAAAAAAATATTTGTTACTTATATTATTATTTCTACAAAGAAAACAAGGTATACCACTACAATCCTAAAGTAAATTACCAATTAATTTGTTGAAACACAGCAAATGGAAACTTTAAAAACCGAGATAATGTATATTATGATATGCTATTTATTATAATCGAAATAACGTATCAGAAGTTTTAAATTGTATTATTTTAATCTGATATGAATCAGTCATTTTTACTGATTCACTAAAAAAAAAGACGTGTGACACTCAGAGACTGCCGCGGTAAAGCTATTGCATGCTATGCCTTCAAGCCACACCTCCGCGCCCGTCGGAGTGGGGAGCGTGAGGTTTTTCGTTACAAAATTTCTGGATTCGGTCCCCGTGCTCAAGGCCCGCGATAGAAGCTATGCAATAGCTTAACAAATCAAACAATAAAATAAAAAAGGACTTAATATATTCATTTTTGACTATTCAAAGTTATAATCAAATGCAATAAACATAGCTTCAATTAAGAGTAAGTACAATATTAAAATTACTATATTCCATTCAAAAATTACCTAGCAATCTCCTTTTCCTTATCAAGATGATATTTCTTCTGGGACTCTTCAAACTCTTTCGCTGCATCCAATAACATATTATGTGTTTCCGGTAAATATCCTTCTATCTCGTCTAAATCTAACGCACCTACTTCTGTATCGTCGTATTCTGCGTACATCTAGAAATGAGGTAATTTTTATTATGTTTTGTTATCCATAATATAAATAGTTGTTGATGACTGTAATAATATTATGAAGTTCATGATAAAAAAATAATTATTATGTATTCTAATATAGTTGTACAGTATAAATTTATAAAGAATAGAAAAAAATCGATCACAAGACGGGACTCAAACCCGCATCCTTTCACGCCAATGCGGGGCGGATGCCTAACCAACTCAGCTACCGGTGATCGCGCTAGAGCGATCGAATTTATTCTATTATTTTCTATAGTTAATTGAATGATCAATTTACACATTCCTCTGACCCCTACAACTTTTTATAAAAATTTATGTCTTCATTTTTATGTTCAATTTAATTACATAAATTTTTAGGTAGCCTATTACCATAGAACATTTGCTGAGAGTAGACACATTTAAAAATACCCGCAACAAACTAAAAATGGTATTTGAACTATAGTTATGGAAAAAATAATACTCACCCTTTCAAATCTATTATCCAATAAAGACAATCCTTGATTTCTACGAATAACACTGGAAGACATGGAATATTGTGAGAAACGCGATTTCGTGTCGTCTTTCGAATCCCATTTTGCCATTTGCGGTTTCCTTTCCTGTAAAAAGAGATTAATGTTAAAAAATACAGTCAAAAATCTCTTTCTTATCGTTTAAAAAAAAGAGCGTGTGTGCCGAGCACACGTATCAGAAGTGAAACTTCTATGGCAAGATTTAAAGATACAAAAATCGTCGCCTTACTCCATGACGTGGTGGTTTTGCCAAGACACAACATTGAAATTTTACTCTACACTTTCACTTCGAAACTATTTATTAATATGATGGATAGAAAAGAAACTTCAAACATATTTGAATAAATAAAATAAACACTACCTGTGAATCCACACTATCGTCATCTGAATCGAAATCAGAGTCAAATGTTTGGTTTGAAGCATTATCTTCCATACTTTCATCTTCTTCATCACCTTCTATATCTTCATCATCACCTGTGAATATAAGTAAATAAATAATATATTAACTCAACTCAAATATTTATTTATCCAATTAGATTTTCGTTTTGAAGTGCTTTTGATTCAAATATATAGAAATATAATAATTTACCACCACTTCGAAAAGCAGTTTCTACAGAGAAGATAATTATTATAAAGATTGTGCTATAGGTATGCTAAAAGTATTTTATCTTTTACTTTTTTCATAGGGTTACGTTTGGACATCTCTAATTTTGTCTCAGGTGAACACCTGTCTATAACATTAATCTATACTAATACTAGCATACCGCGCGCGGCTTCGCCCACTTTGTCTAAAACTTAATAAATTATATACTAAAACCTCCCTCTTAAATCACTCTATCTATTAAAAAAAACCGCATCAAAATCCGTTGCGTAGTCTTAAAGATTTAAGCATACAAAGGGACATAGGGAAATAGGGACAGAGAAAGCGACTATGTTGTGATTATAAAGCTGAAGTTTGTTTGTTTGAATGCGCTAATCTCAGGAACTACTGGTCTGATTTGAAAAATTCTCGGTGTTAGATAGCCCAATAATCGACAAAGGCTATAGTTTATATATCATCACACTAAGACCAACAGGTGCGGAGCCACGCGGGTGAAATCGCGGAGCGCAGCTAGTATTAGATATATTTAGCTGATCTATGTAAATTCATACATATTTTCCTAACTAATGTAATTGTTATGTATAACTATCTTATGCTTACCATCTCCCATAGCAAGTTCAATGAAGTTATCTTCAAGCTGATTGTCGGGATCTTCGAAATCAAAGTCTTCGTCCAACGCTGCAACCACCTCAGGATCCAAATCCAGACATAAACCTGATAATATGGCCATTTTTAATAAAAATCTTGTCTTTTACTTTATAATTAGAAACATTTTCACTGTACATAACAACAAATAGTTATTTATATGTTAAATTTATAAAATAAATATTTATAATCACTTCTCTGATCTTCTTCACATAAGTTAAATGGAGAAAATGTTATATAAAATGACGGTTTAAATAGTTTCCTTCCAAGTAGCATTTATTTATCACTATCACAAATCTGATCAAATATTGATTATAAATATTTCCTATGTTTCATCTACATATGACTGGTTTGCTTGGTTGGTAGTGGCCCTGCCTTCCAAGCCAGAGGTTGTGGGTTCGATTCCCACCCGGGGCAAATATTTGTGTGATGAACATAGATGTTTGCTCTGTGTCTGGGTGTTAATTATCTATATAAGTATTTATTTTAAAAATTATATATATGTATGTTTATCAGCCATCTGGTTTCCATAACACAAGCGAAAGCTTAGTATGGGATCAGATCGTGCCGTGTGTGAAAATTGTCCTGAATATATTTTAATTATTTATTTATTTTAACTATGTAAACATAAGGTTGTTAACATAACACAAGCGAAAGCTTAGTATGAAAAGTGCCGTGTGTGAAAATTGTCCTGAAATATTTATTTATTTATATATGTTAATTCAATAATTAAATACTATTTACCTTGTGAAGCTGCTTTATTCAGCAAGCCTACATTTTCCTCTACTTCAGAAGCGAACACAGAGCTAGGAAATTGTAGTTTTTCTGTAACCTCTATCAAACCATCTTCATCCCCTTCTTCCTTATTAGCCGAGGGTTGTTTTCTTTTGTGTGTCGCTTTCTAAAAATGTAATAACAATAAATTAGGTATTTTTTCATCCTATGTGATGATCATGTTATCATACCACATAAGCATATGTTAAAACACATAAATATTAAACTAATCAGTCAAGAGTTAAAAAAATACCTTGTTCTGTTTTATTTTATATTTTTTAAGTTGGTAGAGTTAGAGATGGAGTATGCAAAGGAGCATGTGAATCGTGATAGGTGAGTCCACCACCCACAGCAATGTAAAATTTCTCTAGTAATAAAATACAAACAACTTACAGGTTGCAGAACCAATGTGACCTCTTTAGTATCTTTAAGATGTTGAAGGTAGTTGTAGTCATCGTCAAAGTAAATTCCATATTTATGCTGCTCCTCTTTCCGTTGTTCTGGAGTGAGATTCTGTGAAAATAGTTATCATAGTGGTAAAAGTTTAATGACATAAAAAAGTTAAAACTAGGTTACAAATACTTACAGGCTCTTTATCTTTTTTTGTGGGTATATTGGCACTAACAGGCACTAGAACACGTTGTGGGGCGGTCTCGTCAGCTGCTAAAGGATCTCTTTGAGATCTATGCACTAAATTGAACGTGACGGCCTTCTTGCGATCTATGAACTTTTTAGTTTTCGGCTGCAATATAAACCAAGTTTATAGTATATGTATATGCAAAAAAATCCAATTCAATACAATACTAAACAAGTGATTACCATTTTGGTTTAAAAAGCGATAAAATTCTAATAAATTAAAGAACACAAAGTGAAAACCAGTGAAAACATGTGTTGTTTTGGCCACAGATAAGTTTTGGCCAAAGAATACTTAAACTCTAAAAAAGAGGTTTTGGCAATTGACACATGAAAAGGATTGTTTTTGGGTGTCAAATAATGAAGTTCTGATCTGCGTTCAGAAACAAAAAGATTATCAATCCTTTTACCCTATTTAAATATTCATTTCACTCAATGAAAAATTCGTGCACGAGTGTCTTCGCGAATCACTGTTAAAAATATTCGCACAGAGTAATATTCGTTAATTCGTAAGTAGTACATTAACTTTGTATAGGTACGCCATTAGCGAATTCGCCTATCACCAGGCGAATAGCATGACTCGCAATTCGCACGGATGCTTATTCAATTAGTTGATCATAATTACGGAATACATTTACAATTTAAAAAAAGAGGTATATTTTCATCAGCCTACACTGAATTTCAAAACGTTTCAGCATGTGTCACATATGACATAAAGTAAAAAAGAAAAACACAAAAAACAAAATAACCTCAAAATGAAGTAAAATCTCCCGCAAAAACAAATAAAATGATTCTAACGAGAAATCTTAACATATTTTATTCTAAGTACATTAAGTTGAGCACAAGGTGGACAAGCATAGGATATAGTCGAACAAAAAGCTCCGCGGAACCTAAGACAAAAACTTATTCACATACTATTTTGTTTCCCAAAACCAAATTTCCGGCGAGATCTAGTCAAAAGGATAAAAATAATATTCCAGAGGTAAAATTGTGTTTAGAATTTTGATTCACATACCTTTAAAAAAATATAATTTCACCTGTTAATTCAATATTTGTATTTATTGTAGATAGCAAAATTTTCGGAATTATATAAATGGCAAAGAGAACAACTTACGGGTCCGGAGTATGTTTTACATGATGGCCCTCCATACGCCAACGGTGACCTACATATGGGACATGCTGTAAATAAGGTACCTATTGGGATATTGAATATCATAATTTTTACTATTAATTTGATGAGATTCAATATATTTTAATGTATGTAAGGTAAGAATATTACATTATATACTCTGCTTATTTAGTCAGTGAAGTATAAATTGTCCAATACATTTAATTTAAAGTTTAACAACTAAAATTTTTCCATTTTAGATAATAAAAGACATCAACAATAGAAGTCAAGTCCTCCAAGGCAACAAGGTACACTACATACCAGGCTGGGACTGCCATGGCTTACCAATCGAGTTTAAAGCGTTACAAAAGGCAAAGAAAACTTCAAACAACAATGAACCTTCCGACCCTGTACATACAAGGCAAATTGCCAGATCCTTTGCGTTGGAAACAGTTGAAAAGCAAAAGGAGGCATTCAGGAGTTGGGGAATTATGGCAGATTGGGATGAACAGTGTTATTTGACACTGGATAAGAAATATGTACAAAATCAACTGAAATTGTTCTATAAGATGTATAGAGATGGTCTGATTTATAGGGCCTTAAAGCCGGTTTATTGGTCTCCTTCATCTAGGTAAGTGAATTAATGTTTTTGGAAGTAACATTTTCAACTTAACAGGAGAGCCTTAGGATGCTTTAATTCCCAAATATGTATGTGTGTGGATGTGTAGCGAGGAATGTGTTTGTATATTTGACGACGCGGTTGGCACAGTGGTAAAGTAACTGCCTACTGAGCCGACGGTCCCGGGTTCGATCCCCGGTCAGGGCAAATATTTGTGTGATGAACTCAATTATTTGTTCTTGGGTCTGGGTGTTATTATCTATATATTATGTATTTATTTTTTTTTTTTTTTTATCTATTCATTGTTAGGTGGCCCCTTATAGATAAAAAAAACTAAAATGTCATATGTATATGTATTAATTATCAGTTGTAAGGTGGAATAAATAAAGCTTATTATTATGTATTTATTAAATATTATATTTATCGTCGCCTAATACCCACAACACAAGCCTTAATTGAGCTTACTGTGGGACTAGGTCGATTTGTGTAATAATGTCCTATAATATTTATTTATTTATTATTTATTTATTTATTTAATGTATAAACCTAGGGATTCCGGTTCCGGTGGTCATACTGTAAACAAGTGCGTCACGAAGCTCCGTAATTAAATATTTAAACCAGTGGTAAAGAGTGATCGAACAGTTGTGCCGAGTCACAAAAGTATCACAGAAAAACAAATAAGCAATATCCGCTAGTGAAAACAGTGCAAAGTTACAAGTTTGGGCAAGAAAATATCAAATTTCATTTGACAACACAACCTAAAAAGTGAGAATCACGATCATATTATCATAGACAAGGGACCATCTGTCAGCAAACTGTCAAACGTCACCGTCACTTGTGGAGTTGCCAGTAACAAATTCCAAAAGCTACCAAAAGTAGTGTTGCCACATCAAGAATTAAAATTACCTCAAAAATGGATGCAAACATAGAACTTTTATTATTGAAAATGGAGGAAAAGATGAAACAACAAACTTTAGAAATAACAACAGCAGTGACGAAAAGCGTTATGGAAGGGATAGATATAAAATTTAAATCCCTAACAGAAGAGAACGAAGTCCTGAAAAGTAAAGTTGCAACTATGGAACAAAAAATTAATTCGCTTGAAAAAGATAAGAGGAAAAACAACCTAGTATTCTATGGAATAGACGAACCAGGCAAAACAGAAAACGAGTTAGTAGATTACTTAAAGGAAATTATAATCGATTCTGGAATACCTATGGACAGCCAAGAGATAAGTAATATATATAGAATAGGCCAAAAGACTAAGAACAAAAACCGCCCGGTCGTTGCTACAGTCACAACTATTTGGAAGAAACATACAATACTTAAGAATAAGTCGAAACTCCCGCCAGGAATTTATGTAAATGAAGACTTTCCTAAGGAGGTACTAGAAATAAGGAAGCAACTGAAGGAACAAGTAAAGGAAGAAAAACAGAAAGGAAATGTTGCCTACATTAACTATGATAAACTGGTAGTGAAGAAACCTTCAGACAAAAACAGAGAAAAAAGAAAGCGAGGAGAGTCAGCCTCCCCAAACACACCAATGCAGAAAAAAGTGACCCTGGAAAGTGAACCAATATTATCACAAGCGGGAAGCTCAGCAAAGGAAACGATAAAACCTAGCATACTCAAATACATTAAGAATGGAAGAACAGCTTCACCTGCAGAAACTCCAAAAAACTAATGATGGGCATAGGCAACCGGAACCAAAATATGTCAAAATGTACAAACATGTCAAAACAAACAAACAAAAATCGCATCCCAATCCGGCCGGTCACCGTGGGAGAAGCAGACCAAAACCCTCCAAATACAAATAGAAACAACAGCATATTATTATACAACTTAAAGACACAAACACAACAGAATACAATCCGAAATGGACCTGTAGTGTCACCAGCCCGACAAACCAAAAGATGCGAAGTATTCAATGTAGCAACCCTAAATGTGAGAACCCTCAGGACACAGGAAAGCTTGATGGAGCTGGAAAAAGCACTAGAAGACATAAGACTAGACATATTAGGTATAAGCGAAATGAGGAGACTAGGCGAAAAAATTGAAGAGCATAATGATTACATCCTATTTCAAAAGGGAGAAACGCCAGGCCAAAGAGGAGTGGGCTTCATAATCAAGAAATCTCTAAAACAATATATACAAGAACTTAATGGTATCTCCGAAAGGCTGGCATTGCTGATCATCAAATTCCCAGGATACAAGAAGCAATGGGCAATAATGCAAGCATACGCACCTACAGAACAAGCGGAAAAATCAGCAATAGATGCCTTTTACGAGGAAATTTCACTAGCAGTAAAAACCAACTCTGACAAACACATAATCTTAATGGGAGATTTCAACGCTCAGGTGGGTGGAAGGCAAAACAGCGAAGAACATGTTCTTGGAAAGTATGGACAAGGAAAGAGAAGTCAAAACGGAGAGAAGCTAATCAACTTTTTAATGGAACACAACTTAACTGTGATTAACTCAATTTTTAAGAAAAAGATAAAAAATAAGTGGACTTGGATCTCTCCGGATGGATCGTACAAAAACGAGATTGACTATGTAATAAGCAGCTACCCAAAGGCATTTACAGATACCACAGTTATATCTAAGCTCAATTTCAACACAAATCATCGAATGGTAAGAAGCTCTCTCAAAAAATACCCAAATAAAACTTCCCGGACGCATATTAAAAATTATGTGACAGAACAGCTCAAAGCTGACTACAGCAGCTTCAACACAAATTACCTAGAAGACATGGAGAACGTTATAATGAGTGGTGCAAATAACGTGAGAGAAAAATATAGTATCCTTGAGAAACAGCTACAGAAATATGTGACCACAAACAGAAACCAAAACCACAACAAATACCAACTTAGTGACAAAACTCTAGAACTAATCAATGAAAGAAAAGAACTAATATCCAACCAAATAGGGAAAGAAAATATAAAATTTATAACAGAACTAAGCAAGAAAATAAGAGAGAACATAAGGAAAGACCGAAAGATGAAAAGATTACAAACCTTAGAATTCCACATATCAAGAACAGGAGGCGTTAAAAAAGCATTAAGTGAATTAAAAGAGACTGGGAAAGAGTGGATACCAAGACTGAAAAAGAGATCGAAGACCACCTCGAAGCGAAAAACTATTAAGGATGCAGCAACAGATTTCTACCAACAGTTATACGCAGAACAAGAACCATCCAAAATTAGTAAATGTTGCAATACAGATGACGAAGAAACCATTCCTAGCATCTTACAGAAAGAAGTGGAGCAGGCCATTACAAGCCAAAAGATGGGCAAAGCACCAGGACCAGATAAAATAACTAACGAACTAATAAAAGGAACAATGGAAGAGCTAGTACCAGTTCTGACCAAAATATTCAACGAGATCTTGACAAGTGGCTATATCCCAGAACAATGGACCAAATCCCATATAATATTATTATACAAAAAAGGAGATAAGGAAGACATTGGTAATTATAGGCCCATAAGCCTAATGTCAAATGTATACAAGGTTTTTGCAAAACTTACTAAATAGAATCACCCCAATGCTTGACGAACAGCAACCGATTGAACAGGCGGGTTTCAGAAAAGGTTTTTCAACTTTAGATCATATCCACACAGTCAAGCAGGTGTTGGAAAAATACAATGAATACAACAAAACCTTATATATAGCCTTTATAGATTATGCCAAGGCCTTCGATAGCATAAAACACGAGTACATATGGGAGACATTAAAACAACAAGGAGTACCGGCAGTATACATTAACATCATAACAAAAATCTACTCAAACAGTAAAGCCAGAATCCAATTAGAGTCTCTAGGTAGAGAATTCAACATAGAGAAAGGGGTGAGACAGGGAGACCCGCTCTCACCCAAACTATTTTCCGCAGTTCTTGAGAATATTTTCAGAAAATTAGACTGGGAAAATTTCGGTCTAAATATAAACGGAAAAAAATTGAACCACCTCAGGTTTGCGGACGACTTAGTCCTTCTCGAGGAAAACCCCAAAAATTTAGAAGTCATGATTCAAGGCCTAAACATTGAAAGTCTGAAAGTCGGATTAAAAATGAACGCCGAAAAAACTAAACTTATGACAAATGACCAAAAAACGAACATAAAAATTGGATATAAACATCTTGAATATGTCGAACAATACACATACCTGGGACAGATTATTTCTACCACGGAACAAAATATAAAAGAGATAAATCTGAGAATAGCTATAGGGTGGAAAAAGTACTGGGCCCTAAAAGAAATAATGAAGTCTAAAGACCTTGGAATGGCGATAAAAACAAAAACTTTTAACACATGCATACTGCCGTGTCTGACTTATGGCTGCGAGACCTGGTCATTGACCAAATCGCTCAGGGAAAAACTAGCAATATGCCAAAGGGCAATGGAGCGAAGTATGACAGGCGCACGAAGACAGGATCGGATTAGAAACACCATTCTAAGATCGAAAACGAAATTGACGGATATACTCAAAAGAATAGACAAACAAAAATGGCGATGGGCAGGGCACATGATGCGTGACAAAAATGAGAAATGGAGCAAGGCTACAACTGAGTGGTACCCAAGAGATGGAAAACGAAATAGAGGAAGGCAAAAAGTAAAATGGGAAGACGATCTGAAACTGACGGCAGGTGCAAAGTGGAGAAGGGTGGCAAATGACAGAAGCCAGTGGAAGTTTTTGGAGGAGGCCTATGCCAACAGGCACACTGAAATTAGAGACATATTGTAAAATAAGCTAAAATTTATTTATGTATAGTGTTAGATTATGTTGAATTGTT
Organism: Colias eurytheme; assembly: GCF_061535395.1. Taxonomy (NCBI): domain Eukaryota; kingdom Metazoa; phylum Arthropoda; class Insecta; order Lepidoptera; family Pieridae; genus Colias; species Colias eurytheme. Next base: position 4,157,301 of record NC_143004.1, read on the forward strand.
TACTGATTTCAGAATAAAGGGCTTTTTTATTTATTTATTTATTTATTTATAAACCTTGGTTACTGTAGCTTAATTTAGTTTGAAGTATGAAGTGCGTAGTGTTTGAAACAACCCTTAAATGCTAGTGATCTCATAATATGTAAGACATGAATTATAATATTTACTTATTATATACTTTTTCAACTGACTCCTCATACATGGTACTGTTATAAGCTCATTACTTTCTTAGAAAAATGAATGTGGATAACAATAGAAATATAAAAAATTTAAACTTTAATTTATGGTAAGATTATAACAAGTAGTATTCATAGCATTATAATAAGCACTTTAAACTATAGAGGCTCATAATATAGGTACATATCTATATCTATACTAATATTATAAAGAGGAAAGGTTTGTATGTATGTATGTATGTATGGTTTTCACGCATAAACTACTGGACCGATTTTGATGAAATTTGGCACAGATAATCTTTAGACCCTGAGAAAGAACATAGGCTACTTTTTATTGCGAAATATGTACCACGGGCGAAGCCGGGTCGGACCGCTAGTTATATATATAAAAAAATATTTTCTTGTTATAAGAAGTGCTTATAAATATATGTTCTTCTTTCAGAACAGCATTAGCTGAAGCTGAATTGGAATATGATCCTCAATTTAAGAGTCAAGAGGTATATGTCGCTTTTCCAATGGTAAATCTACCCGAAATTGTGCAGGAGTCTATTGGTAGGTAAGTGGTTATTTTAATTATTTAAAATTGTACACAAAGACAATTTATTTTTGAGAATATCAAAATGGTTCCTGGTTAAGTGTACCTATAAGTTACCTATAAGCATTAATTTAATGTTTCATTAAAGGCCAGCGCAGACATAGTTTTTTTTTTTTTTTTTTTGCTATAGTGATCTGCAATCAGTCGCAAGACTTTTATCAGATGAGGTGACTTAAGATTATGTAGGCGAAGAGACCAGCGTCTCGTCTGCCTTCTAGAATACATCCTTCCTTTTCAGCCTTTTGGCCGTAGCGGAAGGGTTTACGAGGTCATGGGCCAGGGGATTGGGGTGACACGATAGGCGCTCAGCATATCTCTTTTTAAGTTTCTCGATTTCAGCTTGTACGGTCGGAACATTCAAATATTCATGAAGCGGTTCCCCACAGTGGAGCGCCATAGGTCCAGATAGGCTTCAAGACGGTGTTGTAGATCAGGAGCTTGTTATCCACGGATAGAACAGAGTTTCTTCCCATAAGCCAATACAGGTTACGGAACTTGTGGTTAATTTCATCTCTTTTCTTTTTGATGTGGAAGGCCCAGGTGAGTCTTCGGTCCAGGTTGAATCCTAAGTATTTGACATGTTCACTATCCGTCAGCACATCATCACCAAATTTGACTGGAGGGCAGTTACCTCTCCTTAAGCTAAATGTAATGTGGTGTGACTTCTGAGCACTTGCACGGATGCGCCACTTACTCATCCATTCATAGGTTACATCAAGAATGCGCTGAAGCTTATTACTTGCCGCTATTGGAAGATCATCTCTAGCAAGGTAGGCTACATCATCTGCGTATGTTGCTACAGTTACGTCACTAGCTACAGGTAGATCAGCAGTGAATATGTTGTACAGAACTGGGCCGAGAACAGAGCCCTGCGGAACGCCGGCATTAATTTGGCGAAGTGAAGATCTGTCGTCTCTCTGTTTCACTCGAAAGAGTCTCCCTTCAAGGTAGGACTGGATGATAAGGAAAAGAGAATGGGGAAGTTTATACTTCACTTTGCACATTAAACCCCTGTGCCATACTCTGTCGAACGCTTGTTGGACATCCAGAAATGCCGCCGAGCAGAATTGGTTCCTTTCAAAGCAGCGTCTGATCTCTTGGTGGACTCGGTGCATCTGCTCTATGGTGGAGTGTTGCTTTCGAAAACCAAATTGGTGTGTGGGGACAAGATCACAATTGTCCATATGCTCCTTCAAGCGTACCAGAAATATCTTCTCCCATAGCTTAGAGAGAACCGGTGTCAAGCTTATGGGACGGTAAGAAGCAGCCTCGTGGGGAGATTTTCCAGGTTTGTGGATCATGATAATTTCCGAAACTTTCCATACCTTCGGAAAATATGACAATCTGAAAGTCGCATTGAAGAGGGAAGCAAGAAATGTGATGCACTTGCGAGGTAAGTTTTTTAAAAGTTTAGGAGTGATTAAATCAAATCCAGGAGCCTTGTTTGAATTTAGTCTTCTAATTTCGCAAGCGATTTCTTTAGGTGAAGTGGGTTTAAGTGGTAAGCAGAGCTGAAGATCCTGATTGAGTATATCGTTCACATCAGATTCATCGCCACCATCATTCGGCTTGAAGACATTTTCCAGATGATTTGCGAAAACTTCTGCTTTTTCAGCGCAGACATAGTGGAGCGCGTTTTTCTGTCAAACTATTATTGACGCGCAGCACGCTACCTTATATATATTCGTTCGTTTCAGCCGTGGGACCTTATATATATTATATGGGAATAAATTGATGTTTTTTATTTTAATGAGGACAATGTTAATAATAGTTTGACTATGAAAATGTTCTGCGCTGCGATCCGACATATCTGCGCCGGCCCTTATGATCTTTATACCAACCTTTTTTTATCAAAATTTTAATGTTTCTTTAATTTTATATCAAACTAGCGGTCCGCCCCGGCTTCGCCCATGGTACATATTTACGTTTTCTCTACATAAGAACCATCCTCGTACTTCAAGGAATATAATAAAAAAAGAATTATCGAAATCGGTTCAGCCGTTCTCAAGTTATGTGCTTACTTACCAACACATTTTGGGATTCATTTTTATATATCAAAATAATTATTCGGTACTTTAAATTACATATTATGATATTGCCTGAATTTCATATACTGCAAGAGTAATATAATTTCATTAACACTATCAATTTCACATCTTTTTCGAATTGCACAACAGTATTTTTAGTAAGCATAAAAAAATAAGAAATATATTCATTCATTTAAAATATTTTCGCAGTAAACCAGTCTCAGCATTAATATGGACGACCACACCATGGACGCTACTAGCCAATAAGGCAATAGCATACAGTCCCACTATGACATACTGTGTGGTCACACTCGGTAATAGAAATGGCATGTTCCTAATTGCTAAGGATCAAATAGAAGAATTGAAGAAAGTTCTAGAAACTGAGATTACTGTGGTGGTTGAGTTTGATGGTATGTGTTTCTTGTTTAAATAATGTGTTTAGGCAATTGTAACATTAATTTAGAATATATTTTTTTTAATACAATTATTTTAACATATATTATGTAATGCAGTTGTTTTTTTGCACAGTAAATAATATTATTACATATATTGATTTTTAAGTTTTCATTTAGCTATCACAAACTTATACTCCAAAATGTTAATGTGTAGAATTTTGAAAAAGAGTTTGTTGTAAAAGCAATTTTTCAAACCAACTATAAATGTGTGTGATTTAAAAAATTCATTAAAAATTTAATTTATCTCTATATATATTATATACCTATTTTCCTTTTTCACGGCATCACGCGTAAATGGCTTGACCGATTTTGACAATTTGCGTGAAGACAGGACATTGTCTGTTTGGTCAGCTAGTCAACATATATTATATAACTAGATTTCCGCCTGCGGCTTCGCCCGCGTTTTCAAAGGAAAACCCGCATAGTTCCCGTTCCCTCGGGATTTCCGGGATAAAACCTATCCTATGTGTTATTCTGATGTTTAAGCTATATTGTGGTAAAGTTTCATTTAAATCCATTCAGTAGTTTTTACGTGAAAGAGTAACAAACATCCATACATCCATACTTACAAACTTTCGCCTTTATACATATATATTAAGATAAATCCATTTCTTAAACATTTATTTTTATTATAGGCACAAAACTCCAAAACAGTACATACAAAAGTCCCTTAACCAATGATCTACGTCCATTTTACTCCGCGGATCACGTGACAAAGGGCAAAGGCACGGGATTGGTGCACACCGCGCCTGCGCACGGGCCTGAGGACTTTCTTGTTGCGCTGAACAATAATATGACTGTGGTGAGTTGGCTTATTTTAGTAATTAAAAAGTATTATTGACGACGCGTTGGCGTAGTGGTAAAGTAACTGCCTACTGAGCCGACGGTCCCGGGTTCGATCCCCGGTCAGGGCAAATATTTGTGTGATGAACTCAATTATTTGTTCTTGGGTCTGGGTGTTATTATCTATATATGTATTTATTAAATATTATATTTACCGTCGCCTAGTACCCACAACACAAGCCTTAATTGAGCTTACTGTGGGACTAGGTCGATTTGTGTAGTAATGTCCTATAATATTTATTTATTATTATAGGAGAGGTCTTTTTATAAAAAGTAATTGAAATATTAAAATTGTTGGATTGATTTTAAATATGTCACCAGCAAACAGTACATTCCTGACAAGACAGTTTTTTTTTCATTAAAATGAGTTCCTTGAATTACATTTCAAATTAGAATAAGGTGTTCAAAAATGAACACATCAAAATTATCACATCATATTATCATGTCAAGGATAATCAGCCTTCAATTATTTACATTACGATAATACTCATCATCATTCCAGCCTTTCAGGACGTCCACTGCAGGACATAGATTTCCATAACGAAATTTCCATAATGATGATAATACTCATTTTGTAAACTTTAATAATGATTGTATTCCTAACATTTTTCCTTAAAAATTAATCTCTTCTAGGAATGTAATGTAGACGAGACAGGTTGTTACACGAACCTAGGCCCAGATTTCGACGGTCTGCCTGTACTAACAGAGGGTCAGGAGGTTGTGATGGACAAACTTGCAGAATCTATTATATATAAAGGGACATACATACATTCATATCCATTGGACTGGAGGACGAAGAAACCGGTGATATTGAGAGCTAGCCATCAGTGGTTTATTGATACTGCCGCTTTGAAAGAACGGGCTTTGGTATGTTTCAATATTATAGGAGTAGTTCTTGTATTGACTTGCCATTTTTCGACGCTCCTATTCTCTCGAGAGGAAATAATGTGTTTTTGTTTGTTTTATGGGATATTATAGATCAAGAGCCCAAGACGGCCAGACTTTCCTTTCTTTAGGAAAGTTGAAAGTTTCTCTGTATATGTCTCCGATACAGATAAGAACGACTAGCGACTATCAAGTCTGGGTTGTGGTTACTTTGGCAGGAAACAGGTAGTAAAGGTGTATAAAATTGTACCTAACTTTCATTATACTTTAAAAGCTAAATTTTATATATGTTACTTGGAGACGTATAAAAAGATGTTACCTCAAGAGCCGGACAGTTTTCATGGTTCTTACATCTTGCCAGACACATTTAAAAAATAACTAACATATCATCAAATTAACGTTACTACCTAAAAGTGTATCAAATATGAAATAACCCACTAAAAACATTAGTTTACTATAATTAGTTTACTATAATGATTAAAAAATAATAGTATAATAAGTTATTACTTATCTTTTACGGGGACTTATGTTGATGGAATTTCACGTATCTCGATGACACAATAACAAAGTCATCGAGATACGTAGAATTCCATCAACGTAAGTCCCCGTAAAAGATAAGTAATAACTTTATTACTTATATTATACTATTATTTTTTAGTCATTAATTATAGTAAACTAATGTTTTTAGTGGGTTATTTCATATTTGATACACTTTTAGGTAGTAACGTTAATTTGATGATATGTTAGTTATTTTTTAAATGTGTCTGGCAAGATGTAAGAACCATGAAAACTGTCCGGCTCTTGAGGTAACATCTTTTTATACGTCTCCAAGTAACATATATAAAATTTAGCTTTTAAAGTATAATGAAAGTTAGGTACAATTTTATACACCTTTACTACCTGTTTCCTGCCAAAGTAACCACAACCCAGACTTGATAGTCGCTAGTCGTTCTTATCTGTATCGGAGACATATACAGAGAAACTTTCAACTTTCCTAAAGAAAGGAAAGTCTGGCCGTCGTGGGCTCTTAGATTATTATAGTTGTCACTTTTATAAAATTTACAATGTATTTTTTCTGTTAAGTGCGTTTTCAGAACTAGAAAAATTTGAAGCATTCATTCAATTTTTTATTGTATGAGAAAAATATTCTACTTAGTGATTGTCCTAACAATACTTGGAGGATGTATGGTGAGATTTGGAATAACAAAGGTTATAATAAAATATCCTACATCCTACATATATTATAAATGCAAAAGTTTATGAGGATGGATAGATGGATGGATGGATGTTTATTATTATTATTTATTTATTTATTTATAAATAAACGATGTTTGTTACTTTTTATCCCGGAAATCCCACAGGCACGGGAACTAAGCTGATTTTTCTTTGAAAAGCGGACGAAGAAGGCGGTAATCTAGTCCACAAATAAATTATCATCAATTAAACTATTTATCTTCCAGGCAGCTTTAGATAAAGTGGATTTCCTACCACCATCCTCCGCGGACCAATCACGACAGAGTTTTAAAGCGCAATTGGAAAAGCGGCCATATTGGTGCATTTCGCGCCAAAGAGCCTGGGGTGTGCCTATACCTGTATTGTATAAGGGGAATGATGTTATTATGGATGAGTAAGTTAAGATATTAAAGATTAATCAGCCATTCAATTAAAATCCTAGCCTCTTAATTAATAGGGCTGCATGATATATAGACATTATAATATAAATCTCGAAAATAGCTTCAATTACTTTCATGAAATTTAGAATGTTTATAATATACAAATTGAATATATATAAAAATTTCCTTCTGTCATTTTGAATAAGTGATTTATTATAAATGTTAACAAAGAAATAAGATTTTTGTTTAATTATTTAATTAATATATAATTTCAGGAAAGTAATAGAAAAATTATGCAATTTAATAGAAACTAAAGACGCTGATGTATGGTGGACGTGTGATGTTAAAGATGTCTTACCGAATGACGTTTTAGATAAATATAATACAGATGAACAAGATTTTGTTAAGGGAAAGGTAATATGATATTATAATTAGATGTTTTTTTTTATAGTTAATATTTTAATAATATAATTGGGAGATTTTCAAATTCTGTACTAAATTCTAGTAACACTAGAAAACATTGTGTTCATCTAATATTCATAAGAATTGGGCAATTTTATCAACATGGCGCTAAAAAGTTCACAATTTTTTGAAGTGAAACTTCTTATGGCGCGTTGAGAGTAAAATTTCAAAGTCACGTCACGCAATACCGTCACGTCATGGAGTAAGGCGACGATTTTAGTATCTTATAATCTTGCCAAAGAAGTTTCACTTCTAACACGTTGCTTTTTTTAATTGTATGTACATTTAATATTTTTCTAGGATATAATGGACATCTGGTTAGATTCAGGTCTTTCCTGGCAAACACTAGACGGCAAGAAATCTAGAATATATTCGGAAGGTATAGACCAATTGACTGGTTGGTTTCAAGCTTCCTTATTGACGTCTATAGCTTTGAGAGGAGAGGCTCCTTATGAGTAAGTTTATTTTAGAGTAAAATAGGTATTTTATATACTTATGTCACAGAATACATAATAGTAGCTAAACGCTACAGAAAGGACACTCTCCGCCTCCCGCCAAAATTAAACTTACCTCACCCCCTCGCGATCAGACATAAAATGGGCCATATTTTTCTGCAAGGACGATACGCAACGAAGATTGACAACATTAATCAAATTGACTTAAAGTAATTTTATTATTTTGGATTTGTGATTATCGTTTTTCGTAGAAAATGGTTAGATATTGTGCTGTTTACGGATGTATTTCATCAGAAAAATGCGAATTTTTTTTTACGCTAGTCACAAATGTGCCAACCATAAAGCGTTAACACACACATTTGCAGTCTCTACAGTGTGACTGTCAAAACGATCATTTTGTATGGAGTGTCCGGGGTGTGCTTATGTAATAAAGAATATTTAAAATGTTTATGATACTTTCTGTTTTTTTGTGAAACAGAAAAAAGAATGGGAACTTTAATTTATATAGTCCAATGTGAAATATACTCCATAAAAATTAAAAATAAGTCGTCTAGACAGACGGCCAGACGGTCGTCTTTATGTTTGTTCGCAAAGAACTCAAAAACTACTGCATCGATTTTCATTATGTTTCTACCATTAAAAGCGTGGTTCTACTTTCAGATTTTAGTAAATAATTTCTTAAATTTAATTTATTGTTTATTTTTTTAGGTCAATATTCGTGCACGGTTTTGTAGTAGACGAGAAGAAACGCAAAATGTCCAAATCAGTAGGCAATGTGATAGATCCTGTAACAATTATACATGGGGATAAAACGTGTCCGGCGTATGGGATTGATACTTTGAGGTAATTTACGTAACTTAATAAAATTAATTTATTTAGAGGAACATACAGAACATATGATTTTTTAGTGAATGCGTGAGAAGAGTGTTTGTTTCAATAAATATAATTTTATCAAAATTGAAATATAATTCACTCAATTCAGACTGGGTTTATATCCAATTTCAACAGAATATTACAGTACACATTTTTTTTTAATAAACAAAAAAGGAATATATTTTTTCGATATTATTAATTAAAACAGTAAATGTTATACATATTTAGAATTGTATGAAATCTCATGTGATGGTAGCTCTTTCTATTATATTCTATAAAAAGTACTTAACTTAATTTTATTTCACAGATGGTGGGTAGCAAGTCACGCGACGCAACATTCCCAAATCATAATCAGCAAGAAACTACTCGACGACTGTCAATCAGAAATTATTCGCATACGAAACATCATGAAATATCTTCTAGGCGTCGTAAATGACCTAAAAACGGAAGACTTTAATAAAAATCCACCCTTAAATTTCTTCGACCAGTACATAGTTAACGAATGTCATACATTTTTAAAACAAATAAACGAACATTATGATAATTTTAGGTATAATAGTGTGGCCCAATCGATTCTTCATTTTGTTAGTAATAAAGTGTCTGCTTTGTATTGCCATTGTATAAAAGATAGATTGTATTGTTCAGAAAAAGATTCCGCAGAACGTCTTGCCGCGCAATTAGCAATTCATACGATTATGGCAACACTGTGTAAAACTCTGGGTCCTATTTTACCCCATTTAGTGGAAGAGGCATGGCAACACCACCCCTTATCCAACCAACCGTTTTATTTCACAAAGGAACTGTCACTTTTGCCGCCAAAACCGATTGACGTTACATTAATGGACGCCATCTTGAATTTGAAAAGGGACGTTTGCATTCGTATGAAAAATGAGAGTTTGAAAAAGTTTGATTTGATTTTGCAAGTGAATTCCGATTTATATGCGAAATTTAATAAATTAAATATGTCGGATGGTGTAAATGATAGTGTTTTGTGTGAAATATTAGAAGTATCTAATGTGGAATTGCATGAAACAGAGAAAAATGTGAAAAATTGGAATATTATGGCCACTGTTAGTAAGAAAGGACAATGTTTGAGATGTAGGAAGTTTAATGTGATTGGCGATAGTGATAAATGTGTGCGGTGCGAGAAAGTGTTAGCGACGTTGTAGATTTTAATTTATTAAATATCATGTATTAGAAAATATAATTATAATTAGTACTTATAAGTAATATGTTATCAATTTTAATTAGAATAAAAAAAAATCATCACGAGGCGGGATTCGACGACATTAGGCAGAAGACACGGGTTCAAATCCCGCATTGTGATCGAATATTTTCTATTCTTTAAAAAATCATATTTATAAAGCATTTGAATGCTAAAAAACTTAAATATCAAATTAGGGTATACATGTTATTTATGCTGGTTATAAATACTAAGTCAAACCTCTCTAACTAGCGCTGTTTGTGTAGAGAATTTTATGTGTTAAATTGATCACTGTGTGAAGATGCATGTTTAGCAAAATGTGTAGATTACATAGTTCAGGATAAGTAACGTGATCTTATTTCGACAATTGTAAGTTATTTAAATATATATATATTCTTCGTTGAATAATAAAAATGATAATGCATTTAAATTTTGTTTTTTACTCAAGCTCTTTACGAACACACCCCTCAATTAATTTGGTTAGTTTTGATTGCAATTAACTACAATATGTTAAACGACATACAATTATAAATTACTTGCTTTTAATCCGTGGCCTCACCCGCTTTGTCTAATCTAAAACTTAATAAATTACCTATATAGTAAAACCTTTCTCCAGAATCACTCTATCCCTTAAAAAAGCGCATCAAAATCCGTAGACTTTTCTCAAGAATCACTCTAGTCTCTATCCCTTAAAAAAAAAGCGCATCAAAATCCGTAGATTCAAGCATAGGTACATAGGGATCAGGGACAGAGAAAGCGACTAAGTTCTAAGCTATTTAGTGATATTACATCATTTTACAACCATAAGTCTTTAATTTCTTAAATCCTTTACAATATAACATTTCCTATAAACTACCATATAACTTTCTTAAATCAGAAACAGCACAACCCTATGAAACTACATAATTCGACAAACCTCATAACTGGAAATCCACATATTTCCAAATGTACGATAATATTGTGCCATCCAGGATTCCAGGAACGAAATGAAATACCTTGTGAACAATTTGTTTAATATCCCTGTAAACTATGGACGGCATTCAGTACAGAGATAGTTGTTTTTGTTCTTATTTTAATAATTCTAGTTTGAAATTAACAAAATGCTTTTGATGAAGTAAGCGAGGATTTCTATCATTCCTCCATTGATCACTTTTAAGTTATTCCCAGGAAAGATGTGACTAAAATACTCTTTATATTTTAAGTAATCTTCTACAGTTAGTATAAGTATTTGGCTATTGTAAACCTGAATAGTGAAAATAAGCTTTCTCTAGAATCTTACAAAGTGAAATGTAAGTAGCGGCTAGTAAGCTGTGTATTTTTATGATGAACGTTTTGTTTATCATGTATTTGGAATTTTAAATAATTCTCGATTCCAAATGATTAAGTACCTACCTACTTATTTTTATTAAAATCGGTACAGCCGTTTAATAGGAGCTCAGTGAAAAACACACGCCCAGAAGCACTTTAAATTATTATGTTTATGTACGTGTACGTCAACGAGCTGTATTAGTTTGAGACAACATTACCTACGTGAAATACCCAGAAATAATCATGCTACGAAACCTGTGACTACGAAACATTGCTTCTACGAATCCGTTACTTAACCCGTAAAAGCAGTCTTGCTGCGTGCAATTGAATCCCATTCGCTTGAGCGGATCCAACTAAACACAGCTCGCATAATTAAATTCTCCAACAATATTTGTTTACGTGGTACGGTAAACGCATTAATTATACTACTAAGTCCCGACTAGTCCGCCTGTCTAACTTGTCTAACTACGGCACTGCCACCTGCTTTATTCTACACTGTTTATAGTTCGGCTCTGAAATAACCTGGTTATATATTGGCGTAATATCTCGCATCACAGATTACTGAATAGTTAGTACGTATAATATTCACATTTTCGTAAGGGTCGGGTTTATTTTTGTGGAAAGAAAATAAAGTCTTTTGCCTATTCAAATGTTAAACTTCTTCGACAAAAACTATTTCTTAGTGTTCTGTCTCGAACCTTTCTTTCGAATCGTTTTCATTGTATGTATCCCTTTTCTTTGATCGGATACTTAGAAAAGTGTAATAAATAGTAATAGTTTAATAAATCGAAATCAGATTTGTTTTTATAGTGTGACGTTGCTTAGTTGCTTAGTTAAGGAAAACTAGCGCTTTTTTGAAAAAAAATCACAAAATCGAAGAATTCAAAGTATTTTTGGAACATATTATTTCCAAAATCACGAATATAATAAGATTTCGATATTACAGTGCCTATTATTCTAAAGAGTTTTATGCAGTGCTAAGAAAAGATTCAACTGATATCCTACCATTAATTTTTCCTAGACACCGTTGAAATTTATGGCTTCGGCTTATCCCGTCAAGTGCCTTAAGGTTAGATCCGGGATCCTATGTTCACACCTCCATTTTTTACGTAACAAGCCGATCATGTTATTTAAGAGTTTTGACCATGCCTTAAATTATGGGTAACCCTTTCCTCGCTGTAATACAATAAATCAAGACCACAATAATTAATAGTACGTAAATAGTTGTTTCAAAATTGTAAAATAAAAGTAACGTGAGGCAAGTTTAAAAAAATACAGAAATTCCTTAATGAAATATTAATCAAAATATGCGGAATATCTAATGTTTAATTATTAGCAGTTATCACCAGGTCTGTGATGTTTGCTCATCAGTTCAACGCATTCACAGGTACAAGCAGGTAAGAATCACTTTCTTCAAATCATTGGTCTGCAATTCCAAACAAAATCAATATGAAAGCACTAAGACGAAGATTAAGTAGGTATTATCTCATCACATATTTTACTCCTGAAAAATTTCAAGCATCCCTTCCCATCAAATACAATTTATTTCAAGCTGCTAAGATTAAGATTTCAAAATGCCAAACAATAATAAACTTCATGTTGTCAGTTTAGTTGTTCGTTACAGAGCGTAGACTTTAATTGCTTATGAGTTCAGTTGAGAGACAAGCCCCCGTACCATGATCTTACAGCAATGTTATTTCCAGTGTGGAAAGAGGACAGCGCTATATAGTTCTAGCGCCATCACTTTCCCAAACTGGAAGTAATACTGCTATAAGACATAACGGTAACTCTAAAGAACGTGAAATGTAGGTATAGAAACCCTGAATTTCCCTTTGATTGACGCGATTTGACGGCTCGTGGGGAGTAATTGCATTTTGAGTCTTTGAGCTTTGAATTTGGTGGAGTTGTGATCATTTGTTTCTTTAAAATATTTTTTGCTGAGAGAGAGAGAAGCTCGGATTTGGAAACATTAATGATGTTTGTCTCTAAAGACTTCATATAAACGTACCTTGACTCAAAGATCAACTTCATTTGTTCCTTTTAGTTCCTAACTCTAAAAGTAATAAATAACTTCAGTAAATAGATACTACTATAATAGATATCAGCCCGCGGCTTTGCGCGCGTTTTCAAAGAAAAGCTCGCATAGTTTCCGTTCCTATAGGATTTCCAGGACAAAAAGTAGCCTATATCTTATTCTGGATCTTCAGCTACCTACAATCTACATACCTAATTTCATTGTTATCGATATTGTAATCGGTATAATCTACTTCTTCTTATATATAAAAATGAATCGCAAAATGTGTTGGTAAGCGCATAACTCGAGAACGGCTGAACCGATTTCGATAATTCTTTTTTTATTATATTCCTTGAAGTACGAGGATGGTTCTTATGTAGAGAAAACGTAAACATGTACCACGGGCGAAGCCGGGGCGGACCGCTAGTCTTCTTATATATAAAAATGAATCGCAAAATGTGTTGGTAAGCGCATAACTCGAGAACGGCTGAACCGATTTCGATAATTCTTTTTTTATTATATTCCTTGAAGTACGAGGATGGTTCTTATGTAGAGAAAACGTAAACACGTACCACGGGCGAAGCCGGGGCGGACCGCTAGTATTAAATAAGTTTTACCCAATGCCCGTAAGATCAAAATAATTATCTGCAATCTGTATGATAGTTACTGGAACAAAGACGTCTAATAAATCCAGGTGACATGTTTTAGCGATAACACCTGGCGTTACGTGACGTTAGATGCAAATCACTTGCTCGGAGTTGGGACCTACTTGTTGCACAGACCCACAGTTAGGTATTAGAATAATAGATTTCCTAGGCCGTATATGGATATATTTTTAAAGGAAATTTTATGAGTTTCTCTACTTATGAGTTTCTCTACTTAGTCAAAGAAAAACCTGCATAGTTCCCGTTCCCGTGGGATTTTCGGGTAAAAGTAGCCTATGTGTTATTCTGGGTCTTCAGCTACCTACATATCAAATTTCATTGTTATCGATTCAGTAGTATAATTACATAGCTTGTAAGTTGTAACCATAGCTTGTAACATTTATTTACAAAGCCAGAAGTAGATTTAGACTATATTGGTTTCCTTTAATCTCCATTCTATTTTTTTATCTCTATTACAAAGATTATATGCACAATTTAGAAATGTTTATCGACAATATGGACATTGCGGTTGTGATCGTGTATTTTGCAACATGCTGCACACATTACGGTTACATTAGTAACACCTCATGAAATCTAACTTGCTCTGGGTGAACATACGATTTCTATGTAATCGTCCATTTACAGAGTAGTCTAACGGTAGAGGTTTGCGCAGCATAAGCTTATTGCTTGAAAATGGTTTCAGAGTGCACTATATAGGAAAACGAGCAGAGTATTTTATAGAATAGGTACCTATATACATTATACATATATTATTTTTGTATTGAACACCAAGAGAAAGTATAACATGTAGGCAGATACGTAATACCTTAAAAAGTTTATTCAGAAGTCGAACAATAAGAACCAAGTGGAATCATTATGTAGTGTGTTTTTGAAACTGAAATTTAATATCACATTAAAAGATATTTATTCAAAATCACCCCTTTTTTACTTATGTTTATTATTTAATAATACTAACAATAGGTGGCATCTATAGTAAAACAATCTGTAACATTGAATTAAATCGTATTTCTCTCGTGGTCGGTGGTCGGTCGGCCATCTGAGATTCTATTCAGGTCTCTTGATACAGGGTCTTACCGCAACACGTATAAACATATGTTTCACTTGGCTTGGTGCTTATAAATATTGAGATTTTCAATAGTAAGTGTTCTGTGGTCTAGATACGTATTGCAAGGACCGTGTTTCTAGTTACGTCTTGTAGATTATAGCTATACAAAATGAAAAAAATACATACACTCAATATCTAAATATTGAGTGTATGTATTATTTTGATCGTAATTTTGAGCCATGGTATATCCTGCTTTATGAAGTCTTGTCTTTAATTTCTTGTTTTCATGAACAGCTAACATTCTCTACAGCTACCTAATAGAAAACAAGGAACATAATATTATATATTCAGGTTGTTCAAGTTAAGTGAGATATCATATTACTCATATTATATTATTTTGTCTTCGCCAAGGTCTTCACCTGTGGTCTTCACCGTGTCTTCACCAGTCTTTATTTTTTTTATTTAAATTTTTTAATGAAAGAGGTTTTTGTCGTAAAACCTTTCACGCCTACCAGGTTTCAGGCCTACTTCGACATATCAATATTAAAAAAAATTAGATTGTCAGATAAACTTATACAACATGGTGTAGTAATGTGTCTTTGTATTAATAAAATATAAAAAATAAAATTCAGATCAACAATGATCACACATACATAGTAACTTCATAGTAATAATTCACTAAAAGCTTAAAATTGTTTCGATTTCAAAAAATGGGAAAGTTGCCTTATCTCTACACTGAGTCTGAAGAAACAGAGGACACATCAAGTTCAGTTGAAAATATAAAGAAGAAGAAGAAATTATCGTAAGTGTTATTTCCTAGATAATATAATAATTTAAAGTACTTTTAAGGTTATTTTTTTTTAATTATAGCTTTATTCTGTACGATAAATTTTGTACACATTTTAAGAAAGCAGTTTTTTCTCGTTGTCATAAGGACTATCTATAATACTATTATAAAGGCGAAAGTTTGTATGGATGTATGAATGTTTGTTACTCTTTCACGTAACAACTGAACGTTTTACTGAACCGATTACAATGAAATTTAGCACACATATAGAGGGTGACTTGGATTAACACATGGGATAGGTTTTATCCCGGAAATCCCACGGGAACGGGAACTATGCGGGTTTTCCTTTGAAAACGCGGGCGAAGCCGCGGGCGGAAATCTAGTATCTATATAATTCTTATAAATCCATAGAAAGTAAATGCACTTCATAAAGATTTTAATACGACAACCAACAAAAGTATAGAGCAAATTGTTATATCAACGCAGATTTATAGAAGTCTGAACTTTGAAACCTTTGTTATTCATAAAATCTATTTGGTATAATACAATGTTGTATCCGTGACCTCTATACCATCTTCTTTATACTATGCTATGCTATTTATCTTCTAACTAAGCAGAATCCGTTGTCTCACAATCTCAAGTTATTGATATTTTCATGCTATATTGAGTTAAAAGTTTTGATTGCCACAATGTGGCCGGCACTGTCTCCTAAAATTCCTTAACTTTTATCATTTTTGGCATGTTTTTATTGTTCATTTGATTCAATGACAAACAGGACAATAAAAATGATGAGTTGGAAATTTACTTTCAACTTTATATGTATTTCTTTGGTTAGAATACCATTTATTTATTTATAATACTTTATTGTACAAAACAATGTAAGGAAATCTAGTACAATCTAATTAAGGTAAAATATTTTCCAAAATAGACGGCCTTATTGCTACACAGAAATCTCTGCCAGGCAACCTGGTAGAAAAATAATTTTAACATTAATATTGAATACGAATTCGTATTCTTGCCTACAAACTTTGCTAGTTGTAGATATTGCTAATGTTATGAAACCCGTAAAACCCTTTCATCAGCTTAATCTGCCTCTTATCTTGTTATCCCAACTCCACAAACCTTTTTAAGGGCTATTAGAAGTGAACTAAAGGTATCCGTAACTATATCCACGACTGGCAATAAACAAATCTTTATTATTCCGTTTCAACTAACTTGGAATTTATGAAGGTTCCTGCCCCTTTTTCTGAAACTGTTTTCAGTATTCCTTAGTGATTTCGTGCTTAGAAAGTTGTAATATCTCTTGCATTTTTGGTTAATTCAAAATTATTATATTTATATCGAGAGCTGATAGTAATGCAAACATAATATCTAAAGTAGGCGTATACAAAATCTGAATTAGAGAGTTGCATTTAGATCAAACATGCAATGTTCTAGTACCTACAGAAAAACACTGAATACGAGTTTTCGTTTACACTAAAAGATCACGAAAGAATGCTCTAGCTCTATGTCCGTCTGATTACCCAATACTTTATATATTTTATTTAAAACATCTCTAATTGATTAGCTATCACATCTATATATTTACTAGCAGTTCATTATGAATTAATTTAATGTAAAGTAAAATTTAATATTTAAAGTCTCCTATCACACGATATATTATTATAACTCACTTTTTACCTAACATACTTAATATTTATTTATTTATTATTATACATGCTCGTAATACATAATTATATAATAATTGATAATTTTCAGCATCCTCAAGTACACGGGCGGCAACCTGCGCAAGAAGAAATGCAAGGTCCACAGCAAGTCGGACCCCGATGACAGCGAGCTGCGCAGCCGTAGCCGCAGCAGCCAGCGCATTGGGCAGAAGCTGCGCGGGATCTTGAAGCATACGGAACATGAGTGTATGTATTGAATCATGAGTGTGTGTGTTTAAGCATACGAAACACATGTTTATGTAGTGTTTTATTTTTTTGGAGCGTGGGACATGTGTGTGTGTGTGTGTTTGGTCCGCTATATACGTTAAAGCATACGAGACACGTGTGTATGTAGTGTTTTGTTTTTTTGGAGAGAGAGACATGCGTGCGTGTTTGTGTGTGTGTGGGGGGCTTTTTATTAAAGCACAGGGAACATGAGTGTATGCAGTATTGTTTTGTATGTTGGAGCGTGGGAGTGTGTGATTCTGCATTATAAATTAGATCATAAGCTAGCAGGTAAATTCAATAACTAAAGATAGAGAGCAAGTACTCTCTAAAGCGTAGCAAACCCAAAAACTTTTGAATGTGTTTTGTAACTTCGTCATCATATAATTACTAGCATGAAAGTATACGAAACATTAGTAAATAGCAATCGCAAGTGACATACATATTACATATTATGTCTTAACTGGGATCCCGCTGTCTGACCCGAGTGACATGTATGTGAAACAACTACCCGCATGTAAACGTCAATCAATCATTATTAGGATAAGGATGGCTGCCCAGTGAAAGCGTATCCGATTTCAGATCGAAAAGTTCGGGAAGATCATGTCACAAAATCAAATCGTTTCATAGAGTCAGAACTATTGATATTATTTATTTCATGAAAGTATTCAATAGTTCTAAATATGTAGATCATAGAGACAAGGACATGGAGTTTCAATCAACCGTAATATTATGTATAATCATATTAAAATATGTATTATGAATCTTATAATATTCTCTTTTATAGTTATTTAAATAAAACCATATAGGTTATTAGATATTTTGCTTTTATGGCATTCAAATGCTTTATAAATATAATTTTTTTAAATTTTGGCGAAAGCCGCGAGTTTAGATCCCGCATCGTGATCGATTTTTATCTATTAAAAAATATATATCATATAATTAGCTCAGTTCTAAGATATCTTGATAAAGTCATGGACGACTTTTGACCTTCCAAGCGGCTTGACCCTTAGGTGGGTTGTTGTAAATTGTGATTGAAAGGTAGAGGGCGGAAACATATAAAATTGTAAAAAATACAAGCGAAATGAATTTAAAATGCTAATGCCTTACGGCTGATCTTCAAAGAAAGTGGTACTTGTAGGCTGTAGCACTCGAGAAGGGACGTTAATTTTATTTATTTTCTTTTGTCACGCTTTGTGTAATAATTCATTCCTGTTTTTACAATAAAGGGCTTTAGGTAGGTAATAGCGTTGTAACAAACAAACAAAAGTAGAGTTAAGTTTTGCATTAAATATGTTTGTCTAAGTGAGTTTCTTTCAGGCAATGATAACGAAAGGACGTAACGTTGTCGAGAAATTACATTATTCGTAGTTGGGATATTTCTTGTTAAATACAAAAAATAAATAATAATGATAACAAACTGAGTATGTACAGTATACACGAAAACGTTTGCTAGGAAGCTAAACTAATTTTATAAGATTTGTATCAATTAAAGGGCTTGTCTTTTTACTTCAAGAGGAGCCTACAATTTCATTGAGCCCAGTTGGTAACCATGATTTTACTCAGCAGAAATAAAAGTTCCTATACATTAAACAGAACTGAGACGTTTCTAGAATAAATCTTACAATTACCTCAGACAAAATTATTCAAGCTCTCAAGGTCTTTTGAAGTTGCCGCACTTTGCTTGTTATAAAAATGACATAGGATTGCCTTCTTCATATCTTTATGTAGAAAAAGTAAAATTTCGACGAATTGAGATCGCCTTTTGCAACTTAATCATTTATTTATTTAACTTTGTTTGTTTCTGTTTATTTAATAGGCAGACATTTGATCGCTATCCCTTCGTATGTCAAATTATTTCAGAAGCCCATTTGAAATCATAATAAAGTTCGGATAGCAGTTTCTATGGGGGAAACTCGAACAGAAATTTTTATTTACAATAAAAACATACATTCTGCCACGCTTTTTAATGTCTATTACAATGCACATATTTTATGAGAAATATAGCGATAGATGGGTCATCCGATGTTACTATTAACACTGATAGCATTACAGATGCTTTACTTTCTTTTAATGTCTAAAAATAATAATTCAGGTCTCCTATTTTAGCTACAGCATCAGATGATGACGAAGAGAGTGAATCAAGCCGAATCCTTCATTCCAAGGACCGCTGCTTCGTGGGGCGGGTGCCTCGACCCGCAGGCTCCAAGCCTGGCAGGGGCGGTGGAGTGGCTATCGTTGTTAGGAAGAATGTTAGTGTAAGTATAGGAAATCACTACATAGTATAAAACAAAGTCGCTTTCCGCGTTTGATGCGGTTTTTTTAATAGATAGATTGGTTCAAGAGGAAGGCTAAATATAATTTATTAGGTTTTAGACAAAGCTAAAACTACTAGCTACTAGCATTATGATAGGTAATATTATGAAAGCAACGTTATATGTATAGATACGTATAGATACGTATAGATACGTGAAGGCGACTGTATAATATATTGATTGTAGTTCTTAATTTAGCAGAATAATACCTAGATATTATTAAATTGAATAAATTAGAAATAACATTAATTATATACATTATAACAAATCTAGGCAACCATCGATTTCATAATAATTTTTGACATTATTGTTAGGTACATTCACGGTGATTACAGATACATACTACGTATTTACTAGTCAAATAACTTTTTTTTAAATCTCTCAACATTGCCCAGTTGTTACCGCGACGTCTACATCCAAAACAAACACATTCATGAAATCATATTTACGTTTCAGAACTTACAACCACAACAGTCGACGAGTAGTACAAAAAGAAAGAAGACGAAGCGCCTACTGAGAAAGCAATCGTATTGAAATTACTGTTTCATTGTGAGCTTTGTTGTTTCCATTAAATATTGAATACAGCTACTTGAGTGTTTTATTTTGAGCAAGATATTTATTATAAGGATAAGATTGTAACCTTTAAAATGCGTCAAATTTGAGTAAAAACGAGTATTAAGGCATTGTTCAATGCTGAAATGTGTTTGGGAAAACTGAAATAATATTAGAAACTAATTTTAATTAAGTATTTCTAATGCTTACGACATTTACTTAACCTAACAATTATAATGATAACTTACATTAGGGTTTTAACCTACAATGTAGGCAACTTGTAAGGTATTTTGTGCTGTTATCAAATATAAGGCATCATTGTTGAAATTTATACGCGAATGTAATATTATTTCTACATATAAAATTAGTAGGTACTATCTTTTAGAGATCGTAACTTAGTAATATGTAAATGATATCTCTTAGGTGTCTCAGGTCAAAGGTCATTGAACTTTGAAAATTATATTTGCAAATATATTATTGTATGTAATATAATTTCGTTTGAAGTGACAGAAACATAATTTCATACTCATATCACGCGACACGCCTACATAATATCATTAAATGTAAAAAAATCTAAAAATGAATTTCCGTAGTAACGAGATATTTCACCCTGTTAAAATTAGTCTATGTCTTTAGAGTTTAGACTACTATCTCCAGGTCAAAAATCATATCATAACATGATTACAATGCTACATGAAACAAAGACAAACAAACACACAATCATACTTTCGCATTTATAATATTAGTAAGGATATTTCAAACCCGTGTTTAAAATTCTGAACACTTAAAAGCGCATATTCTATTTAACGCAAGTCAAAAACTCCGCGATCTATTACGATAG
The DNA here is from genome assembly GCF_061535395.1 of Colias eurytheme. NCBI lineage: Eukaryota > Metazoa > Arthropoda > Insecta > Lepidoptera > Pieridae > Colias > Colias eurytheme. Next base: position 4,178,344 of record NC_143004.1, read on the forward strand.
ATCGCGGCTTGCGCTATCCTTTTACTATGAACAGCATAGGTCCGCAGGAGAGCGCCGAGCAACATGTCCTCTCTCTGGAAAGGCTCGCTGCCGACTGATTTTAATCGGGTCGCGCGCAGTGTTTTATAGTACTTTAAAAAAATTTGTAGAAAAATAATAGAGGTACCTTAGTTGATTTTTTAAATTTTATCTTATAAGTAAGACATTCTTTTATTGCAATATGTATAAATTATATTCAATAAAGTCAAATATCTTGGTGAAAATAATCATTTTGTCGACTATAATTTCTAAAAAAATTCACATTGTTCGGATTTTAATTTCGTAAGTTAGGAGTCCAAAATAAAAAAATCTTTTAACTAACTATTTTAATAAGGATTTTTGCAGTTAGTTAAAAATAATTGTGTGTTAGATCTGTCAGCAATTTCAGATATTTTTAGCTTCGAAATTGACACTAAAAGTGAAATCAAGTAATCATCGGCTCAGTTATCTTGATGGTATTCAGAAATACTGTATTAATTGAAAAAAACTCTTAACTAACTACATAGACAATAAAATTTCCTAAAATTATTAGTAATTCATATGTTTGTAAGATAAGTGGTTGATGGACAATCTGGTTTGAAAAATCACATATTTGAGCCAAACAGCGCACGGACCGCGTAAACCCTCTTAACTATTCTATTACTACCACTACTGCTGACTATTCTATATAACATACTAGCTTTCCACCCTCAGTTTCGCTCGCTTTGTCTAAAACCTAATAAATTATATACTAAAACCTTCCTTTTGAATCACTCTACCTACCTATTAAAACAATCCGCATCAAAATCCGATGCGTAGTTTTGAAGATTTCAGCATACATATGGACATATAGAGACAGAGAATGCGACTTTATTTTATACTATGTAGTGATATATAAAACCAATTAACCAATGCTCATTAATACTTACGTAATAAATAATAATATTATGTACATAATATATTCCTAGTCTTAAGATTGTTAGTATTAGAGATGTAAGCCTCAAGTCAAATACCGAAAACAAACACAAATATTTACGCCGTCTGGAATTCTGAGTTTACGACTTTGCCTATAGTCCTATTCTATTGAATAAATACTTATAAAGTTTAGATAACTAGACTATATTATTTACTTAATACATTGGGAACATTGAAAATTATAATTATTTACTTTTTATGAACAAGGCAACTATTGTGAAAGAATTCAATCATAATGAAAGAATTGTCCTAAGAAATCCTAAGTTGATAGTGTACATGTGTCAGGTTGGTCTTTGCCTAAAGCGCGTCACACACGGTGAAAATGTTTTATATTACAGTATTTTATATTTATTATTATTTTATATTTAATATAAAATATTACAGTATCTTAAGATATCCGGTATCAGCGTTCTGACCATCATTTTTCTTTTTGTCATTGCGTACTAAGACCCCTGTAGAACCGCCATCCTGTTACAAATGATCCGAAATTTTGTGGGCAATAAATAATAATATAATAAAAATTATAATAAAATATAGTATCTTCACCGTGTGTGACGCGCTTAAAGCTACTCAACCGATTTTGATCTTGTTAAAACACAGAATGGAAATTATATGATTTTGATGGTATAAAAGCGATGATATACTGGCTGAAAGTATTCTTAAAAATTATTACAATGGTTCCGATTTTTTCTATAGTGAAATATAATGTGTATAGTAAATGTTACCATACGGAAATCGCCTATCTTTCAGCTTAGCACACAAAAAAATCAAGCATCTTCCGCAATAATTGACGTCACCATGAGTGAAAATATCATCGTACTCGGCGATAGGTGAAGGATTGAAAAAAACGTCATAACTCCGAAAATACGATAAATCGCATTACATACAGGGGGTGATACGGATAGCCCTCTATGTCCTCTACCTCCCAGCTTCCATTCATCACTACTTTTTGGGACACCCTGTATAGGCTAAGGATATATGATATTAAAAGGGTAGGTAGTTTAAAAATAAAACCAAATGATATTCTTGAAAACTTTATTTCTAATGTAAACAATATACTTATAGCATTTTATATACATACTCTACATCTATATAAATAACGTATATAAAAACAATTCAAAACTTATAGTAGGGGAGCCCAAGAGGGGATTTTGGGATTTACTCGAGCGCGTCAGATTACTATAAGGGACGGTACCTTAGCTATTCATTAGTACCTCTAGTCAATATGAGCAGTTATGGTTGGTGGGTGCGCTCAGGGGCCCCGCTGGAAAATTTGAATAATCCATAATTCCCTAAGGTTGAGCTCGAATCGTCAGATTAGCGAAATGGGGACTTCTTATATTGTAATTAACCCCCCCATATATTAATCTGACGCGCTCGAATAATATTACTTTAATTTTTTACCCTTTCTTCATAGCGATTAAATCGCCACTTAAATCGTCAGATTAACGTATACTTTTTTTCAGTGACGTCCTGGAGCATGCAAAATATCAATATCTAACGCGCTTGAGTATTTCCAAGCCAATTTTTTTCTTTTTTAAATTAAAAAAATCAAAAAACCCTTCCCCACCGCTAAAAGTGAAAACATTATAGGACCTTTTTTTCTCGCTATGGTCTAATCTACCAATTCTAATAGGTTCCCGTGACGCTCGAGTAAATCCACATTTAGCATCCTGGGCTCCCCTACTATTAATACAAATTACAATATACATAGCAGATAACGAAATTATTTACTTTAACAATATACTTAATTAGATTTAAGATTAAATAAAAAAAACATACCTACATACAGTTTAAAAAATTATTTTGTAATGCAAAATATTTGTAAATAATTCATGCCTTTATCTCAAAGAGTTACATAATATTTTGTTGTATTAAAAAGTAGAGCAAGTGAGAAACAATATTTTCAGTGTTCTTAAATATATTTTTTTCGATAAATATCGGATATTATATTTATCAGTTGGTAGATATTAATAAGCAGTGTTGTAGCTTCGCTCTTCCAAGTAACGTAAAAAGTTACGAATGTATTTAACACAAATATTTTTTTAGATAAAGGCCAAAATTAACAACAATTATATGATAATTGTTTGATGTTTGAATGTTACGTTTGATATAAATCTTATTATTTTAAATCTATATTTATTTTATAATTAGAATTATCAATTTCAATTTGATAAAAAGTACACAATATTTTACTATATGAATCTTTAAATTAAATAATTATTTACGAATTTTTCTAGCTACATAATATGCTTTAAGTAGGTGCAATTAAAGGCCTATTCATACAGCAGTATCGGCTACCGCCAAGAAGCTTATATCTAATACACTGGAGATTGCGCTATGAACGTTGGCTTGTCACGGGAAGGTGTGACCTTGAATGACGCCTGGTTGTTCTTTTGTCCCTTTCACACCAACTTGCCAAGTTAGGTGTGAAAGGGACAAAAGAACAACCAGGCGTCATTCAAGGTCGTGCCTTCCCGTGACAAGCCAACGTTCATAGCGCAATCTCCAGTGTATTAGATATAAGCTTCTTGGCTACCACCATGGGTAGCGGTATCACGATGGTCATGCTATTAAATCTCTTACGTAGTATATTATAGAGACTCTAATCGCGTGCCATCGGTGTACCGCTATGCTACCCACGGCGGTAGCGGATACCGCTGTAGTTTGAATAGACCTTAAAATTTAATAATTATTAATGATTGTGTATTTTTTATAATTTTGTGCTTGATATAGATGTATTTAAGTGATCTATTAAAATTTATTTGTATTGACTGTTCCTATGAACGAAAATACAAGTAAAAGAGAGATTTTGTTAGCAAAATTTACATTTATTATGTCACACATTTTGTAATAATCTCTAGTTACAAATTGTTTTTCTTCGTTTGTTCAATAAAAATATTTTATTTTTATTTTTTTTATGAATTTGAATTATCTTCCTTTACGTGTGGTTTTTCGTTCAATCAGTTGCCTTGTATCAAGATTAAGTTCGATCCAGTATATTTAACTCTTATCTTCATAATACATCATACTCTATATTCATTTATATATTAATATAATTATTTACAACTAGAAGGCGAGGGAAAATTATTTACACGTGGTCCTTTTTTTCTAATTAGGCCTTAAATGGGGTTCATTTAAATTGACGGCACATAATAATTTTGGATCTAAATGCGCTACAAAGGCTAGAATAAAATAAAATAATGATGCTGGTGGCTGTTTATTACATATATATTACATATATATTACTAGAAATAAAGGTCATTATCAATTGTCTTGTAGGTAAGTCAATACCAAGGTCAATACCTATATCAAATTGTAGAAAAAGCCCGACAATTTTGTAAACATATAAAACTTTTTTTTATATAGAAAACAATATTATATAAATGAGATTTTCAAATTTATTCAGACCCTTTTAATTAACAGCAAAACATTTTTATTGTTTTTTTTTGTATTTTCCAAAAACAAATAATTATCAGGAAAATGGGTAAAGATAAAAACAGTTCATTCATCCTTATAACTAAAAACAGAAAAGCAAAAACTTTTACAAGCTGTCCATGTACTCTATTGAAACAGTATGTATAATTTATTACTAAAGTTTATTTATTATAAACATTACGCTAAATTGATATTAACGCCGACGCCTGTCACAAACTCGTCGCGTATCAGTGGAAGTAGAGCCGGGTGTCTGAAATAAATCAATTATTAGTATGGAAAAATGGGAAATTTCGAGGTGTTGTATTTCTATCGATAAAACATGTTTTTAGACAAAAGGGTACATATTGTATGGAAATAGACAAGAATTTTACAAAAAGCAAAAAAAAAATGGTGCTGTTGGTCAGAGCGTGATCTAACACCGAAAGAATTTTTTAAATCTGACCCGTAGTTCCTGAGATTAGCGCGTTCAAACAAAACTTATATAAAAAGGAATAAATGGTTGCAGTAGGTACAGTTTGATAATACAATACCTAATCACAGAAGTAAAGAGACGTAAAAAATAAGAACACATCTAAAAAAGTACTAAAATGAAATAAAAATTTGTTGTAGTTGCGAAATAATATAATTTGTAGTTGCGAAGCAATTACATTCCCTGAAAGCTAGTCTGTAGTTTCCTATTAACTGTTTTTCCTGAAAAGATTCTTACTCAATGTCTTTCCTAGTATAGCACATCTGCCTGGTTAAGAATTGCTTGATTTTCTGATAAATTCTGAGGATTACTACATATTACATAGAAATTAAAACTAACTATAGACTTTTAGTCGCGATGCCTGGAATACTCGAAAGATCAAATTATAGTTTTAACTAATAACTCATTACAACACGTTCCGCCCACAGCAAACTCATAAATTGTTCACCAAAGTGCTTGGGAACGAGATAAAATTGAGATTTAATATAAATTTCAATATGCCGTGAGTGACCAGCACTACGCTGAGCACTTTATAAAATTAGATTGTACATTTTGATAGTTTATAGTTAAAACGATGCTTCCCAGTAAATTGCAGCGCCACTTTATAGTTTGTCAAATTGCTTCTAAAATTATTTTTATGAAGTCCCTATATTTTCTTATGTCATCAAGGCTGGTTAATGTTAAAGTTAGTAGTGTTTTAGACTGAAAAATAATACCTAAAACACGATCATAACTGACGAACAGCTGAGTCGTTAAAACTTGAAAATTAAATTCGGTCATAAAAACGCCATAAAGTGCCATTTTATGACTTAAGTATTGACTAGTATGGGGTTATCAAATTTGACTCATAAGTTTTTTAATTTTAGAAATTCTCATTTTGGAAAACTAAATAAATTACGTGAACTTAAACTTTTGACAATTCTATGAAAATAAATAAAAATAATTTTGTTGCTGTTGATCTTAGATTACAAAATAAAATACAGATGGAGCATGTCAATCATTCATCGCCCTTGTCAAAGAAAATACGAAATCAAAAACGAATACGTTCCTCCGCTAGTGCTATAGCGATTCTAGTGTCATGCAATACGTCAAAAGGGGTTTGATATTTTAGTAAAAAAATGCTGTCTTGTGATATCAAAACGCTGTAAAACTTGTACCCGAAAACAAACAAAAAGATAAAACATCGTTTTACAGATTTTCTGTAGATTATTTGGCTTATTTAATTTTGTATACAAATAATAATTTTACAAATACGAAGGAATTCAAAACTTCAACGTATGCTGCCAGTATTTTGAAAATGAATTTGCCATTTTTAGGGGTAAAATGGTTAAAAGATATTCGGGGTAGTGCTGTTGGATTTTTCGATCGTGAATGTGATTATTTGTATAGTGCAATAAAAGTTCATGGTCATTATTAGATTATTTACAAAGCATTATACATTTTTTTCTTACTTTTATAAAAAGCGTCGTTTTCGCTTGCGATTTTATTCATGTGAACACATGATGGATATGATGAAAATAAAATGTCCCGCATTCTCGACTAAAAACTACCGCTATTCGCATTCATATGTTTTGAAAAATAAAAACTTTTTTTAATGTAATTTATTTAATAAATTTAACCCAGATGTTACTGAAACAATTTTTGTTATCATATTAAGGTGAAATTTACATATTGTGTCCATATTGCAAAAAGTTTAACTGGAAAAATAGTATAAAAATTTTATCTATCGTGGAAATCTCGGAAAATGGTGTCCTTTTAAAAGGATGGTAGTAATATGTACTACTAAGTAGGTAGACTATGATATTAAAATGACAACATATATTTCACATATATTTATGTAGCAATATGAAAGTTTTCAAAACATAATTTAGGATGCAAGGTTAGATACATTTAGGACAATAGAAATTGGCTTTCTTATGACATTCTATACACCGAAGCTGCTTGTCTCTGTACCTAATGATGTGATCTTTTCCATCAAATCCAGAGGTTTCACGGAAACTCTAGCACCTTTACGTTCCTCATTCTTATATGTTTCGAGCAAAGCAGTTCCAACACTTCTACGAATGTGGAGATAATCATAATGGCCACCTTTTACTTATATATTTGCCAAGAATTATGTATTGCCATATCTAGTCCATGACAAGTCAAAGAAAAATACCACTTCTTGCCTCTGATAGACGTCTTGTCCAAACCGATGCTCTGGTCGGATCTGTCCACCCCTCCCATTTTCCCGTACTTTTTTTACGACAATTATATTTTTCTTCTGTTGTTGTGAAAATCTCTTTACCGTAGACACAGGCTGAATCGTATCAAAGTTTGATGCAACAGTCACAAAACTGTTATCATTCCATTTGCAAAATAAATTTGTTCTGCTCTGGTCGATTGATGCTTGAATGTACCTCGTGGTGTCTTTTTCAATTCTCAAAGCCAGCAGGCAAAGGGCATTTCGCGACGCGATTTTCACATACTGTGCCAGTAGCCTTTATTCCTCGTACTCGAAGTTCATCAATGAGATGAATGGACGTAAAAAAGTTGTCAAAAAATAAATGGAATGCAGCTTTGCCCTATATTTGTCGCAGTACATCGGCATACAACGCTTGCACCCAATCCCAGAGGCTTTTGGTATTTGTTTTGATTACCAACATCATTCGATTGTCCTTGGATCACACCAAACTATGCAACCTAACTGTGTCGCTCCGATCAAAATTCATACCCCCATCTTATCTGTTTCCCTCTTATGAATTGCTTGCATGGATGGCCGCCATAGTAGGGCACCATGGCTTCGCCGATGCTGTGATGCTCTTCAAAGAGTGCATGCGCAAAAAGTACTCTGTAGTAGTACATATTACTACTGGCCTTTTAAAAAAACGGCAATTAAAACTGCATAAATATCACAAATAAAATGTAATCTAATAGTAGATAATATATATTTCTAATAAAACACGTTTCAAATTACGTGTATTTAAAATAAATCAAGTAATTTGTTGTAATTTATTGATAATACATTTAACTTAATTTATCAATGGAAAATGGCAGAAATTCTAAAATAATTTAAAAATATACCACTGTTATAAAACGACACAACACTTTAATTTTCCAATTCCTACAACCGTGAGGTGCCAAATGAATATAAACATTTTTTTCAAAAATGCCCTCATTGTTAATAATAATTTTATTTATGGTGCGTCCTTTTAAAAGAACGATAGTAACAACTGGGTTAATGTAATTTATTTAATAAAAATTGAATAAAATTATTTTGTCCATGTATAACTTTAGTAGATAGGTGATAAAATAATTTTTACAATATTATAAAATAATATAAAAAACCCGAATTTATATTAAAATAAAAATTAAAACATGACTGCTAATAATTTATGTAGCCTACCACCACAGCTACCTTCATAATTCAGATGATTGCAATGACACCTCATAAGTCACAACTCAAAATCGATCCAACAGTTTATACTGCAGGGCGTGTCAAAGAAATATTATACATACATACCTACACTCGAAAAACATAACCCTCTTTCTTCCGTAGTCGGGGAAAATTTTGGGAAAATTTTCAATATCTGGTAACATAACACCCACACAGAAGCACCGTGTACGTACAGTGCAACGGCGAAATGACAGCACACATAGCTTTATGGAAATGACGATAAATTATTCGGTTTAGTTCGGCAACGCTCCATCTGTCTTTTATTTTGTAATCTAAGCTGTTGATATAACCAGGCAATCTTCAAACATCAAACAGTTAGATAACTTTATATATATGTATGTACATATTTATACGTCTTGTAATAATATACCTACTTATTACTTACCTACAGCCAAGCCTACAGCTAAACACTGATCGTCTTGTAACATGTTGTTGACACATGTCACTATTGATTTCATAGCAGTGATGCGTATCTGCTATGAAGGTGTCGATTACCTTTTGAGTGATTCGTGGCATACACCTTGCTCAAAACTCTGTAGAAGCCAGGAGGCGGTATAAAGGCATGTACCCATACCAGCTAAGAACGTTTGCAGGGATACAGCCGCCCAACAGAAAGATCATGTGAACAATATAAAGGCGTGGACTCACTCGTGCGCGTGCTTGTGCGTGGCGGCGCGCGCGCGCGCGAGCAGCGACAGCACGGCGCGCTTAGTCGGCGAGATGGCGCCCCGCGCGCCGCCCAGCAGCGGCCGCTTGCGGGTGCCCCCACCCGACCCAACACCTGACCGTAACAAACCCCTTGATTACAATTTTATGAAATAGATCGATGCGTACACAAAGATAACATATTTTACAGATAGTAAAGACCAACTTCTTATACCTTTTCATAACCTAAATCTATGAAACATTTGATTTTATTTTCTACTAGGTTTCCGCCCGCGGCTTCGCCCGCGCAGTCGTAGAAAAACCCGCATAGTTCCCGTTCCCGTGGGATTTCCGGGATTGCGTCGTTGTCCCGGGATAAAAAGTATCCTATGTCCTTTCTCGGGTATCAAAATATCTCCATACCAAATTTCATGAAAATTGGTTCAATAGTTTAGGCGTGATTGAGTACAGACAGACAGACAGAGTTACTTTCGCATTTATAATATTAGAATGGATTCAATAGACGTCGAATTCTGTAAGGGAAGTGTTTTATTTCCAACTCCGAGGAGTCGCTAGGTGACATTCGGTGATTCATTCTTGATATATTTTTTTCCATTTCGCTATCCTACCTGCGAACTATACAAACGTTGGGATGTCCTAACTGTCAGACAGACTTTTATCTTATCTGTTATAATAAGGCAACATGCACAAATAAAATATGATCCGAATTTCAATAGGGACAAGCGTAGAAAAGATATTGTATGTAAAAACAACTCTTTTAATACATGTCTGTCACATAGATTTTACTATTATCTTGGGGCATTTTTATACAATAAAATCAATAAGTCTATTTCAATATACTCCCTTAGTACATCAAGGTGTAAGACGTCGGTATGTAAATGGCTGAAAAAATTAGACTATCAAACATCAGAAAATTTTATTCATACAATTCGGTAAGTAGAGAAACTGAATCATACATACGCTATCGCAATAACTCATCCACACCTACCCTCAATCACACATATACGCGCTCACACACGCAACACGCACGCACACACACACACACACACGCACTCACATACGCATACACAAACACACATACACAAACACTCACATTATACACTAAGTATATCAATTCATTTTAACTCTTCACCTCATCTATAATAATTTATAATATATCCATTGGTAATTTTTCGATATTAATTTTTCATTTAACTTTAATCACAATTAATTATTATTTCTCCTTTAATGTTCACGTTCATTGTTTATCTGATAGATGTGATTGTTAATGCTTGGGGGCCTGGTGACCCGTAACTCAAGTATTTTATACTTATCGCGGGCACCAGTCTCTCACAAATGTTAGTGTTAAGATACATAGATTAACAATGTATGTGTTGATTGTGCATTTGTGATGAGAAAATAAATAAATTTAATTTTAATTTTAATTAATTTTTGGACGTATTTTGCCCAATGGAGAATAAACTCCAATTGTGTGATATAGGATAGGGACCTCTCAATCTCTTGTTTGGTTTTGACATAAAAAAGGTGCATGTTTTATACAGAGTGGTGTATTTTCTTTATTGAAAATCATTATTATATAGACTTAATTTGTTTGTTTCAAACATTTGATGACATAAGAAAATATATTATCCTGACAATTTAATGATTTCGCCCCATAATATCTTCACTAATGTTTAGGCCCTGCGCAGACGGCACACTTTTTGTGCGATCGAGTCTGCGGCGCACAAAAAGTCTGCATGGCGCGCAAAAAGTCGGTCGCGGATTTTTCACAGACTCAACGCACACGACGCACATCTTCGATCATTTTGTCGGCAGAGCTGTAGGGACGTAGACGCTATGGAAATCGTGTAAAGTGTGCGCCGTCTGCGTTAGCGCGCGTTGAAGCAAACGTTCAATTCTTTTCACACACTTTTGTGCGGAGCGGCGCGGTGCGTTCTGCCTGAATTACACGGATTTTTTGTGCGCCGGACTTTTTGGCGTCGTGTGCGTTACTGCATATAATTTCATAGGTTCTATTTTCACAGACTAAAAAGTGCGTCACGGATAGTCTGTCGTCTGCGCATGGCCTTATTGTATTAACCAAGTCAGAAATTATAACGTTATAACAAATACATATGAAAAGAAAACATTGGAAATCCTATACGTTAAGCGGATTTCCGAGGAAATTCTTTGCCTCTTAGATTGAAACGAAATCAATACTTTGTAGCATTAAAGGTAGGTATGCTCTGTGCTTATCTGTAGACGGCTTAAAGTAAGGGTTTTAAGTTCCTTCTGCTTAACTTATTTAAAATAGATATTTTGAATGCGGTTCTCGCAGTTTCTATTTAAACATTGTATTGCGCCAAAAGTTTCAAACGTAATGACTAACATACAAGATTTCTAGCAGAGAAATGTCTCTAATTATTATTATTATTGACCTATTTTAAAAACTAGTTAGTTTTATTGTTCCGTTTTCCTTGAAAAAAATATGAATGTCTCAAAAGTTTCAAGTTACGATATCAATTTTCTTTATACCAAAATCTTCCATTTAAACCGAATATTCCATCTGCTAATTGTGAAATAGTTCAGTCTTTGAGAATCAACAGAGCTGCCACGGACATTGCAAGCTGTAAATCTTAAGGCAAATGCACCGGGTTCTAACCACAACAGTTCTTCAAAGAGCTTGTCCGTCGAACAGTCGTTTAATTAAATAACAGAACCGTCCAACTGTTTGCATATTGTTATCGAACTTCATAGCTCAAACTTGATGCGCTTTTAGTTTACCTTCGTAATACGATATTGCAAGGAAAATTAAGGTGTTGCAGAATTATGCACAGTATTGGATTTAAAGTCTTCTTTTAAATAATAATTTAATGATTTTATCACAATCGGGTTTTTTCTAAATTTAACTAAAGTAATCTAACTATGAAATAATAGTCGTCATGAGGAAATTCTGGTGAAAATTAAATTCTGTAGTCATGAGGTACCATTTCGCACAACAGCAGTGAAATATACTATGTCATTTTTTAGGTGTGAATATACTAAGACGAAATCGCTGTCTAGTACATAATTAATATGTATTACTAAATACATAGGGCTTAACAAAAACGAAACCTTCATTACGGGAATGTTCACGAACTGGCAAAAACCACAACGATGTTGTTGACGACAAGATTACATGAGCGGGCAGTGATATGCGTGTAAATAATGGTACAGGGCGGTTGAGTGTAACTGATAAGAAAGAATAGGATACAGTAGGTAGGCATTTAAGACGCCTTGTGTGAAATGACTTTCTTGGTAGTCTACACAAAATGATTGATATACTTATACTCCAGAGACTCGGATCTTTATGTATTGTTATAGTTACTATTGTTAGTTGTATGGTTAATATTGTTTGGCTGTGTGTTAATGTTGAGTAAGACCTTGCGAGGCGAGGTGCACGGCGGCCGGCTTGACGTGATGCGAGTGACACGCGGGGCTGGGCCGGTACGAGTGCTGCGTGTCGGCGGGTGTAAGTAAGAGCGACGTACCGACCTTGCGAGGCGAGGTGCACGGCGGCCGGCTTGACGTGATGCGAGTGACACGCGGGGCTGGGCCGGTACGAGTGCTGCGTGTCGGCGGGTGTAAGTAAGAGCGACGTACCGACCTTGCGAGGCGAGGTGCACGGCGGCCGGCTTGACGTGATGCGAGTGACACGCGGGGCTGGGCCGGTACGAGTGCTGCGTGTCGGCGGGTGTAAGTAAGAGCGACGTACCGACCTTGCGAGGCGAGGTGCACGGCGGCCGGCTTGACGTGATGCGAGTGACACGCGGGGCTGGGCCGGTACGAGTGCTGCGTGTCGGCGGGTGTAAGTAAGAGCGACGTACCGACCTTGCGAGGCGAGGTGCACGGCGGCCGGCTTGACGCCGCGCAGCGCGGGGTGCGCGTGCAGCACGCCGCCCAGCACGGGGCTGCTCAGCCCCAGGATGTCGCCGCCACCTGCCCAGTGCTCTGCGTTAGTTTGTTAATTAGCAAAGCGAACATATATTCTCTTATGACATCTATTTCACGATTATCTACTATTATTTCGATACAATACGATTAAGAAAATAATATTTTAGTATTTATTGGCATAAACTTTCGAGACAACTGAGCGACTTTTGTAACTTTGAAGGACATTTTTTATATAATTTTAGTACACACTAACGAACGATCAATTTGAAATTTGTCAACAACATGGCTTTGTGCCAAGAAAACACATAGGCTACTTTATTACAGGATAAATGGGACAAGGAGGCTTAACATATAAGCTGAACATAGATGACGTCACTTGTTTTAGATGAATGAAGAAGGCGTCTGGAGAAAAATAATCCTTATACATTCGAGGTATTATATCCTACACGAAAAAATAAACACCATCCTACACAATAAATGTTTTTATTAATATAAAATGCTGAACCCTTCGACTGTTTTAAATTCAAAGAAAAATTCAGTCCTAGAATTCCTCGTCCACCCAATATCTCTTTAAATGTGTTCGCTGCTAACAATTAACACCGGTTTTTATTAGCAGATGACCCATCTCATTTACCTCCTCGCTAACCCGAGCAAAACAAAACGGAATTGAAATTTATTTTCCGCATCCATTTGCTAGATATGCTTTGCATTTAAATAGAAACAGAATGTTTTCATGAGAAATTCTTTCATTAGCATAATTATACGCTCTGCAGTCCATATTCGTTCGGAAGTGAAAGAAATAATTTCGTTTGCACCGCATTTAGTGGCACGTGGTGAAGGCATTTTAACACACGATTAACCTTTAGAGCATATAAATGTTGGTAAGGTTTTACGGTGGATTAAAGCTATTATAGTATTCTGAAAATCTGGAAATTCAGACTGCATATTGAATACAAACAAGAACAATACTGACGATAGGAAACAAAGAGGACCGAGTCTAAAGAAAAGGTTAATATCATGGATGTTGATTTTAGCAACTTTCCGAACATAAATATTACTTAGTATAGAGTAAGTCTAGAAGCTATGGGCACATCTACAGAAAATGGTTAAAGCCATATGGATGTTGGTTAACTACATTTAGGGAACATATCTTACCTAGTATAGAGTTTTGTGTGAGCAGATGATGTGTTGGTGCTTGTTGAAGTATACCACCTCCAACTAGCAAGCCGTGACCAGCTGGGCTTGTTAACTGCAAATAAATAAGATGAATTCATGTATTTCTAATTCATCTCACCAACAATTTTTTTTTTATTGTCGATAGCGTACCACTCCTTTTTGACCTGACCACAATCTGGCCTGATGTTAAGATGAAGTGGTCACAGCACGTAGCATCTTAATGCTACGTGCTGTGATGTACGTGCTTCCCTAGAAGGTTCACTATACGCTTGAAGATTTTTTGATGTGAAAACTTCTTTAGCGGCGTTGAGCACTTTTTCTGTAATGGGTATAAAATCTTAAACTCGCGTCAGGACACGCGACCTGATCGAAAAAGCGTAAGACGGATGGATATCAAACATGCTCAACGTTAATAATCAAGTTTTCACTTCTACCGGCACTCCCGGAGTGCAACCCGTCTTTTATTTTATTTTATTGAAACAAGCAACCCTCACAAAGCTTTTCATTAGTTCTGCTCGAATATGTAGTAAATTAAAGTGTCGATATGATTTTAAAATAGCAACTATAGAATTTCTGGCTATTTCTGCAGAGATTGCTTTTCAATTCGGTGTTTAATAATTTCTACGCTTGAACAGGGTTTTTAATATAAATCTAGGTGAATAAATAAACGATCAATTATGAGTTCGAGAACTGTTGTTGAAATTTTTAATTCTTCCTAACCCGGTTCCTTTATTTTATTTATTAGCCTTAATCAGACACAACAATGGTAAACAATATGTGCATATAACAACTTAATTAAGACTCTGATGAGTCGACATCGGCAGATTGGTCTGTTTGCCCTAATTTGGCAAAGGCCTCCTCCATTCCCTTCCACTCTTTTCTGTTCAGTGCTGTTCTCGTCCATGTTTTTCCCGCTGTTGCTACGATTTCGTCTTCCCACCTTCTAATCTGTCTCCCCCGTTTCCTTTTTCCATTTTTGGGATACCAGAAAATCAATGTTCTATTCCATTTTTCACATCCTCTTAATATATGGCCAGTGCATTCCCATTTAAGCTTCCGTGTTTTACATATCACATCTTCTACTTTCGTACGCTTTCTGATTGTTTTATTCCTTACTCTGTCGTTTTTCCTAATATTTAACATGCTCCTTTCCATAGACGTCTGGCATGTCCTTATTTTTGAGTTTTGCGCTTTGGTAAGTGACCACGTTTGACAACCATAAGTTAAGACTGGTAATACACATGTGTTAAAAAGCTTCTTCTTAATGTATACCTTTGTTTCCTCATTTTTCATTATTTCTTTCAGTCTCCAATAACTTTTCCAAGCAAGACCAATTCTTGTATCGATTTCTTTCGACATAACATTATTTATGGATATCTGTTGGCCTAGATAAGTGTATTCTTTCACATATTCAATGGGTTTACTGTTTAATATAATAGGAGATTCCGTAGCATTCGTCATGATTTTGGTTTTTGTTATATTCATTGTGAGGCCGACTTTACGACTTTCCCTCTCTAGGTCTTCTAGCATGCTTTGGAGATGAGTACTTGATGCCGCGAATATGACAATATCATCGGCGAAGCGCAGGTTGTTTAGGTGTTGTCCATGTATATTTAAGCCATATTGATCCCAATCGAGTTTTCGAAAGATCTCTTCTAAGACCGCGGTAAATAATTTAGGGGAAATAGGATCTCCCTGTCGTACGCCTCTGTTTATTTTTATTTCTTTTCCATGTTTTTCTAATTTTATTTTCGCTGTACTAATTGTGTAAATATTTTTTAGAATTCTGATGTATTTTAATTCAACTCCTTGATTTTTTAAACTTCGCCAGATGCATTCGTGATCGATTGAATCAAATGCCTTGTTGAAATCAATAAAACAACAGTAGAACGGTATATTGTATTCTTTATTCTTTTCAAAAATCTGTCTCACTGCGTGTATGTGGTCCAGCGTCGAATATCCTGCCCTGAAACCAGCCTGTTCTCTAGGCTGATTCTCGTCTAGATTCCTGGTTATTCGACGGAGGATGATCTTTGCGAATACTTTGTATATATTAGACATCAGGCTAATGGGCCTATAGTTGTTGATTTCACTCTTATCTCCCTTTTTGTGGAGAAGGGTTATTGATGAGTTCGCCCACTGGGTTGGTATGGTTTCCGTGTCCAGTATGTCATTAAATATATATTGCAGTATTGGTGCAAGAACGCTTTTACACTCCATTAATAGTGCATTGCTGATAGAGTCTGGTTCGGGAGCTGTGTCAATTTTTTGTGTTTCTATAGCTTTGATTATTTCTTCTTTCAGTATTGGTGGAACAGTTTCGTTGCTCTGTAAGTCAGTTTCGTCGGTTTTATTTTTTTTGGAATACAGGTCTTCGTAAAATTTGGTGGCGATGTTTAATATATCGTATCTTTTGGTCTTCGTCGTGTCCTTTCGGTCTTTCATCTTTGGTATCCAGTTTGTTTTATCTGTTATAAACTTAGCAGCTTTTTTAATTCCCCCTGTCTTGGCAATATGTTTCTCAAAGATTTTTAGTCTAAAACTCTTACGATCTTTTTTCATTTGTGTTTTGATCTCTTTACTTAACTTACCTATTTCCATTCTTATGCTTCTAGATTTATTAGGTATTTTTATTAGATTTAACCGTTTTTCCAAAAAACTGTCCGGTTCCGGCTTCCGTATAGTAAACACGTCTGTCATATCTCGCTAATAAATTAATTCTAAAAGTTTAAATAACTCACCCTCGTCAAGTTATAATCATCATAAACAGTGAATATTATGTGCAAGGAATAAAATAAACTAATAATAACAAGAGAACAGTGCAAAAGTGAAGTGTTTAAACAGAAACATTAGAACGAAAAAGTGCGGTTATTAAGTCAATAACAATATCATCATTTTCAAAAGTGACAGTTCAAAGTACCAACCTAACAAAAAGTATACCATAGACTATAGACATTGACAGTACCAACCTACATTTCTATCATAAACTTCAGTGTTGCCAACTACAATTCGGGGTTACCAAATTAAATTCAGTATTGCCATTCGATAAATATCTCCCCAAAATTATGGAAAAAGAAATGGAAAATTTCTGGGTAAAATTGAAGGAACAAATGGCGGCACAAACAAGAGAAATAACAGAAGCAGTCACTAAAAACGTTACAGAAAGCATAAATGAGAAACTAATTGCTCTTACGGAAGAAAATAAAAACCTAAAAACGGATGTTAAGAAACTACAAGATAAAATCAAAACTATGGAAGAAGATAGAAGACGAAACAACCTCATATTCTTTGGCGTAAAAGAAGAAAATCGTTATGAGTCCCAAATTGATCTGATTATAAACTTGCTTGATGAGAATATGAATATCCGTTTGAATCATCATGAAATTAACAATGCATACAGACTTGGAGAAAAGAACCATAAAAACATGCGCCCTATACTAGTAACTTTCACAACAAATTGGAGGAAAATGGAAATTCTCAAGAATAAAAAGAAATTAAACTCGGATATTTACATAAAAGAAGACTATAGTAAAGAAGTTCTAGAAAAGAGAAGACAGCTTTTGCCCCAACTAAAAGAGGAACGAGCGAAAGGTAAAATCTGCTACCTCGTTAAAGATAAACTGATTACTAAGGAAAACAAAGAAGATCAGAAGGACAAAAGAAAACGAGATCGCAACGAATCTCCAAGTAAATCACCAAATCACGCAACCATGCCTGCTCCAAAGAAGGTTAACAAAACAAATATGTTGGATTATGTTGCTAGAGGAAGATCTTCGTCACTAACCATTCCAACAACGTCAAAAAACTGTTAAATGACATCGGCAACCGGAAACAAAAACAAATAAACGAAACTTCTTTTAATATCAAAAAAACCAATCAATACACCCCAAGACGGCTGGTCACCGCGGGGAAAAGCGACCACTACCCTCCAATCAATTCCACATCCGCGCCAATCGTTTCAGAAAGCGATAAACGAAATTCAAAACAAATTTTTCATATAGCAACATTTAACACGCTGTCATTAAGGTTAGATGAGAGTTTACAAGAACTAATTTTAGCCATCCAACATATTAAGTGGGACATAATAGGCCTTAGTGAAGTACGACGAATGGGTGAGGCTATTGAAGAACACAGCGAATTTCTTTTCTACTACAAAGGAGAAACACCCGGAAGACACGGAGTTGGTTTTTTAATAAAAAAAGAACTCAAAAGTTTTATCAAGGAATTTGTTGGCGTCTCAGAAAGAATCGCGATATTAAACATAAGACTTCCGCCAAAGAAAGAAAATTGGTCTATTATACAGATTTACTCCCCGACTGAGCAATCGTCTAATTCTGAAATTGACTCCTTCTACTTATCTCTAAACAATGCCATCAATGAATACACATACAAAAATTGCATAGTCATGGGAGACTTCAACGCTCAAGTTGGAGTTTCAAGAACAGGAGAAGACATCATCCTAGGTCCTCACAGCAAAGGTAAAAGATCGAGAAACGGGCAAAAATTATTGGAGTTTGCTTTTGAAAATAACTTGAAAATACTGAATAGTCTATACAAGAAAAGAAAATCAAAGAGATGGACATGGGTATCACCGGATGGACGTTATAAGAACGAAATCGATTATATTCTCTCAAACAAAACGAAATTATTCGAAGACTGCAGTACTATCGCAAATCTAAATTTCAATAGCAACCACAGAATGATGCGGGCTCGGCTAAATACATCGTCAGGTTCAGACAACAGTCGCCCTTTTAAAGTCAAAACTCGAACGCCAACTAACGCAACATCATAGGCTACGATTAGAGATAAATTAAATTCTTTGAAAGGAGCGCTTACTCAAGACCTAACTACTCAACAAAAATATGATATGCTCTATGAAATATTAATAACAAAATCTGGAAACAAAAAAGCAATTAAAACGAAATCGACAATATCTGAACCCGGTTCCTTTATTTCCAAGCAAATATTAATACTTTATACTTACCTGAAGAATAGTCTTCCTTGCGGTAGTTTTAAAACTGGTCTTAAACTCAATATAGCCCACGTTATAAACTATTAATAGGAGACCTTTCAAACCCCCAGTGAACTTTTATTGCTACTTACCCTTAAACGTGACCTCTTGAGTCTAAAACCGGCAATTGTATAGATATAGGTTAGACTGGAGGTCGGCAATCTGTGCTCGATTTGTATCAATTGTGATCTTAATGTGAAGGATATATATCGAGACCTATATTAAAACATATACTTAGTTATGTTTTAACGCGCTTATCTGACGAATTACTGGACAAATTTCAAAAACTATTTCACTGTTAGGAAGCCTATAGGCTATATTATCATGCTAAGACCAATAGAAGTGAGTAAGTAGAGTGGAAAGGGAGTAAGACCGCGTGGCATAGTTAGAAACTATAGGTAGTTTTAAGAATAATAATTAGTTTGTACGCTCTAATCTCAGGTGCTACTTGAAAGATTACAAAAATTATTTCCCCGTAAAATATGTATGTGATGCGTTGTATACCAATGTATTCTTGGTAAATCTTTTCCCTTGATGTCTGATTCCAGTGAATTGCAGTAAAATGTTTATGCATGTATGACTCGGTTAAATGTATCGTGATATTTTTGTTTAGGATCGCTCTGGCTGATAATATCGGAAAAATAGCAATAAATTCAAGCATTGAAAGCACTTCCAACTGAGCGCAAGTTATTCGATTTCAACTGTTTGCACTTTGAAACATAGATCGTTGTCGGTGTGTTACAAAAAAAAATTAATGTTGGTTTGTGCACATAAAATACTATTAGAAATGTTGGAAATATATTTGGTGTAATATTCTTAGTACTATTAAGAATGCGAAAGTGTGTTTATGTTTTTTGTGTGTTTGTTTGTGTATCCTGTATCGTGTATCTTTCACGTCGCAATGGAACTACATATTTTATGATGTGATTTTTGTGTCTGGAGATTGTTAGATAGGCTAGTTTATTCCAGGGTGAAATGTTTAATTGATATGGGAACTTTTTCGGATACGCGGGTGAAGCCGCGGGCCGTAACTATTATTAAATAAAAAAAGGGCCTATTTAACGTATCCTTTAAAGAAAAAAGAGTTTTCAATATTTATTAAATTATAACGTATGTTATAATCATATTTCGATTGAAAAGTGGTTCGACAGTTCGGCCAGGCGATAAATCGGTTTGACACGTTCGAAATTCATTTCTCTGGTTAGCTTGTCACGCATGACGCGCTTACATCAAAGCTACATTCTGAGTATAAAAGCATTACCTAAAAATTGATTACGTGACTTTACATGACGTGTCGCGCACAGGTGTCGCGTATTCCATGATTCACTTTCGTAAATGGTGAGAACATTTCTCAATTGATTCTTAAATCACGTTTGAAACGTGACACGTCATAAATGGAGCTATAAATTGGCCAATTTTGAATTAGACATTGCGGGATACATAAATAAAAGATCTTGAAGCCTCGATGGTTAGCCTTATAAATAGTTCGTGAATAGTGTTATTATAGAGGATAATTAAATGTCAAGAAAATAAACAAACAAATTATATAAGCTGATTGCTGATTGTGTATACAACTTATTGCTAACTAGCTGTGCTCCGCGGTTTTACCTGCAGTGCTCCGCTCCTGTTGGTTTAGCGTGATGATATATAGCCTATATAGCCTTCCTCGATAAATGGGCTATCTAACACCGAAATAATTTTTCAATCAGTAGTTCCCGAGATTAGCGCGCTCAAACATACAAATAAACAAACATACTCTTCGGCTTTATAATACTTACCAGTATAGATTTATAGATAAGTAATAAACATGAATTCAAAGGCTTTAAAAATCTGACTATTAAGTTTGATTAAAATTTCTCTTCATTTGTTTGAAAGTTTGAGTGATATTTTTCACAAGAGTTAATCTATATATTATTATAAAGCTGAAGAGTTTGTTTGTTGGAACGCGCTAATCTCAGGAACTACAGCCCCCTAGTCAAGTGGCTTTCGTAAGCTGTAGATAAACGTATCTACAGCTTACGTCAATCTCATACATTCTTAGTCTATTCTATTGAACGCTACGCTAACAGAAAGCCACTTGACTAGGGGGGCTGGTCCGCTTTGAAAAATTCTCTCGGTGTTAGATGGCCTATTTATCGAGTAAGGCTATAGCGGCACAGGCATATATATCATCAAACTAAGACCAACAGGAGCGGAGCAACACGGGTAAAACCGCAGGGTACAGCAGACAGTTAGTTAAAAATATATAGCGAATGAGATCTTTAACTAAAACATTGTTTTGCTGGTTCTTCTATTATACCTTTATGTATGTATATGTCTTACAATATCTTTAAGAGCGCATATTCTATTTAACGCAAGTCAAAAACTCCGCGATCTATTACGATAGATCGCGGCTTGCGCTATCCTTTTACTATGAACAGCATAGGTCCACAGGAGAGCGCCGAGCAACATGTCCTCTCTCTGGAAAGGCTCGCTGCCGACTGATTTTAATCGGGTCGCGCGCAGTGTTTTATAGTACTTTAAAAAAAATTGTAGAAAAATAATAGAGGTACCTTAGTTGATTTTTTAAATTTTATCTTATAAGTAAGACATTCTTTTATTGCAATATGTATAAATTATATTCAATAAAGTCAAATATCTTGGTGAAAATAATAATTTTGTCGACTATAATTTCTAAAAAAATTCACATTGTTCGGATTTTAAATTCGTAAGTTAGGAGTTCAAAATAAAAAAATCTTTTAACTAACTATTTTAATAAGGATTTTTGCAGTTAGTTAAAAATAATTTTGTGTTAGATCTGTCAGCAATTTCAGATATTTTAAGCTTCGAAATTGACACGTACGTGCTGGCCACGGACAATTCGCTATAGCGAAAATTCGCGCGGCGCGACTGGCGGCGCGTCTTGCGAATGAATCAAATGTATGGAAATGTACTGGGCATGCCACGCGCAGCGGCGACCAGCGAGACGACCGGCGAATTTCCCCGAGCGAATCGCGCGGCACGACTAGCGATCGAAACAAATGTATGAGTTATTACGGCGCAGGCCACGGAGTCGAGCGGCAGACGCGGCGACTACTCCCGGAGCGAACTTAATTTAAAATAGTTTGTTTTTTTTTTCGCGAAAATGGAGACGGAAGCTTTTATTGCAGAAATTCTAGCTAGACCAGCTATTTGGAAGTCTAGCCACCCGCAACATAATTTTTCATCATGCCTATATTTTTCATATTTTTGGTGGAATTCTCCGTCTGTAACACGATTTCTATTTAATTCGTGTACTCCACTATATCTTCCAAACATTAAATCTTGAGCAAAAAAGCTGCTACTCTCCAAACAATACGTCGAGCTAACTTTGATAAAGCCATCTCGTCTCCTCGTCTACACTGGTCGCGGCGGCGAACGCAACTGCCCGTGGCATGATTACCGCGCCGCGCGAATTGCCGCGCCGCCCGTCGCGCCGTCGGTCGCGCCGCCGGTGTCCGTGGCCAAGGTGTTAAAGTGAAATCAAGTAATCATCGGATCAGTTATCTTGATGGTATTCAGAAATACTGTATTAATTGAAATAAACTCTTAACTAACTACATAGACAATAAAATTTCCTAAAATTATTAGTAATTCATATGTTTGTAAGATAAGCGGTTGATGGACAATCTGGTTTGAAAAATCACATATTTGAGCCAAACAGCGCACGGACCGCGTACACAGCCTTAAACTTCTGTTCAGTTCTCCCCTTCCTAATTAATTAGTATGGAATCGTAACGTTTGTTTTACGTAAGTAATTCAGAGTAAAATAACAATGTTACATAACTAGAGGAACCCTTTTATCATTTGCTATATGTGTTGATTGCAATTAAGCTTAGCGTAGTATTATTGGCAGGAAAAAAATATACATGGATAATAATAATTAATACACTGCAATATGGAAACTCAGGAATAATAAAAACAGCAATGAATTTTACATTGCCATGTAGATATAGTTATAGCACAGATAACATAATACTATACTGGGTATTGGGTAATAATAGAAACTTTTTGTTTAGGACTCAAGTTTAGGAATTCATATCTTAATTATGTCATACTAGTTGCGCTTCGCCGAAAGAACGTACACGAAATAATTTTTCAAATCGGACCAGTAGTTCCTGAGATTAGCGCGTTCAAACAAACAAACAAACTCTTCAGCTTTATAATATTAGTATCGATTATGTCAAGCCATAATTTTAAATTATAACGTAACAATTTTGTAAATGTGATGAGTGTGTTCCGCATTAAGTCAAAGACCAAATTTTAACAAGAACATCCTTCTTGCTTTAAACATCGAAGAAAGAATAACAAAGAAAATTCCTTATCAAATTTACCTTTGTGATTATTTCTATTAAGTTATAGTCAATAATAATTGAATGAACGGGATCAAAAGAAGTTGGGTTCTACAGTTAATGTATCGAAAACAAGAATGTTCGCTGAAAATACATTTCTAAAAATATCTAAGAAAAATATCAATAAGTAGGATGTGGTACAATCTTTGGGCTGAGCTTCGTGAGGAAACTGTTATCGTTATCTATAAGGAGCAGGATTCGTATAGAAATTGGCTGATATTAGGCCTAAATACTTTTGCTATCTAGCATAATAATCTTCAATGTTTTCAGAACATATTTGTATGCTAAACACTCGATTGTTTCAAAATACAGTAAAGATCGAGATCAAATTAATATAGTATGTTAAATAATAATAAGATGTTACGTTTTTTAATCTAACTATTTATATTTGTGTACAAGTAAAATACCAAGTTTCGATGTGTCTCTTTAAAAAGTGTCACATAGTTTTTAATCATAGTTTATTATATCTAATGCTCTTCCAAAACCATAACTGCAGGAAACATTATTTTACGGGAGCAATTTCTCGTAAAACATAGTTTGTATATAAAATTTTATAATAGTTTCGGTATAAGTTGTGAAAGCGTAGTGTGAAATAGATGTTCCTGGAATAAATTATGTAAACACTTATCGTGTATTGATTTATAATGTTATTGTTGTATGTTTGTGTTTTGAAATAATTGTAAAATTCCTTTATTTTAACCCAACATCATCAAAAAGGAAAATTTTCATAAAAAAAGAGCGTGTCCGTCGAGCACACATTTCAGAAGTGAAACTTCTTTGGCAAGATTCAAAAATATCAAAATCGTCGCCTTATTCCATGACGTGCCGGTCTTGCGAAAGGAGTTTCACTTCTGACACGTGTGCTTGACACACACGTTCTTTTTTATAAATGATTTTAATACATACCTGATGGTGCGGTAGATGTTCAGGTGCGGGGTTAGGCGCGGGCGGGGAGAAGTCGCGCGCGCTCGGAGCGTGCACCGGCAGCACGGGGGCACTCGCCAGCGAGGGCTGGGATACTGGGGCCACTTGTACCTGGGTATGGGATATAATCTATACTAATATTATAAAGAGGAAAGGTTTGTATGTATGTATGTATGGTTTTCACGCATACTACTGAACCGATTTTGATGAAATTTGTTATAGATAATCTTTAGACCCTGAGAAAGAACATAGGCTACCTTTTATTGCGAAATATGTAGGTACCACGGGCGAAGCCGGGGCGGACCGCTAGTAACTAAATAATGAAAAATGTGTGCATGTACTAGTGTACACACGTAAGAAGTGAAACTTCTTTATGACCTTATTTTTCAAAAAATAATTTACTATATGCAACTTTCAGAAATACGTCGAATCACGCGTGGTAGGGAAAAAGATGGCGCATAACTGAAAAATGTCACGCGTAACGAAAAAATGTTACACTAAATTTTTTACAACCCCGATAAAGAAGTTCCACTTCAATAAATATTTCAGGGTATTTTTTACCATTATTCGATCTGATCATAGGTACCAAGCTTTTGCTTGTGTTATGGAAACCAATCTAAACATAATTTTTCTTAGTTGCTTTTGCCGATTAAATGTGTTTTAATTTAATTTTATTAATTTCAATTAGTCATGACAGAAATAAATGAGTAAGTTTCGTAAAAATAAACAATCTTCTCTCACTCATTTAAATTTTGTATTGCCATAAATAATAGAACTGTGGATGCACGCCTAACTTCTTTTACCGTTCGAGGCATTTAAATTTTTTATTTATTACCCATCCAAGCTAAAGTTCTGAAGCAAAAAATATTAAAACTGCTACTATAGGAGGTAATACTTTTATTTTCTTCAACTAACCCGTTGTTTCGCTGTATCCCGTATGGGCAAAGTTTCCTCGCTGTTACTTCGCGACGATTCTGGTGGGGTTAGTCTTCGCTGTTCATTTTGTGAAGATAGTATCTGCATCTCCAACATTTGTTCTTGTCGAATGTCGTCGTTGTAATCCTGGGAATTATGAACTAATTAGTTAAGACCTTCGAGCAAGAACGGTTGATTTAATTATCATCACAAACGCCTCAAAAAATATACCTTGCTTTTTTTCTGTGCTCTGATATAATGAACCTTGCAGAACGTCAGAGTTGATCAGCAATAAGGTTATTGTAGTGAAGTGGATTACACATCAAAAATTTAAGTGTAATGGGTATTTGAGAATTGTAGTATTGATCTCCACGTGTTGCTATTTGCTGTTAAGTGCCCCTGCTACAGTGTATGGAACTTACTGGCACTAGGAATCTCCTGAGCTCGGCGAGCGCGTAGGCGATGCGCGCGTGCGCCTCAGCGGGCGTCGCGAACGCGCTGATCTCCACGTGCAGCTCCTCCGACAGGTGGGAGAACTTTGGGTCACCTGACATGCGGAGCTCTTCTTCCTGTTCCAAAATATAGAGTCTCAAAATCCCGATTCTAATGTACATGCAAAAGAAATTACTTGACCATTTGTTTACAAATACTGCCAACCAAGTACATAATATCTTTATCATCTTCAACAAAGAGCACAATTTAAATAAAAATTATAAATTTTGTCGATGCTAAAATGGTGGGTTATATTAATTTTAGTACAACTTTCTAATAATAATCTACTGGATTTATTAATATCATTCTAAAAATCGAACGAAATTTCTAATTTCGAGGGTTCCAAGAATTTTATTTATGATACAAAATAACTACAGGTACAAAAGAAGCACCTGAGCATATTCAAGACCCAATCGTGGACTATCTTGAAGATTGGTATTGTGAAGTATTTCAAAGCGGTCACAACTAGCGAGTCTCCAACAAATTACAATACACTCTTCATTGTATTGTATTGATATAAAATTGAGAGGTTCATTTTTGTTCCAGACAATGCGGTGTGCAGAAATCGTGGGAAAGTACATTTATACAGGTGAAATAGTTGAATTGTTAATGTTCGCGTGTTTTTGTGTGCTAAGAAATACTAAAGATCCACGCTAGTACACTTAATTATTCTTCTATGCTTTTATTTCTCTCACTTTCTTGGTAGTAGTCTGTATATTTTGTTCTACTATCTATTTGATTTTAGAGTAAAACACTATTTAGTTTCTTAAAGAATTTCCAACAAAGGATACATATTATTTCATTACATATAATATGGTTTCCAGTACACGAAATTTCTACCATTGCAACTAATTGGTCTTTCATTAGTATCTAAGAGTTAATCATCGAGTTAATAATTTTAACCCTTGGAAGGTGTTTCCTACAATTTATTCCCATAATAAATTACCTTTTGTCTATCCTTCATAGATCCTCGGCCTAGCACAGCCATTTTACACATCGTATCTTCTTGTAGACGCTTCAGTGAATTCCCTTTCGGCCCGAGGAGCTTTCCGACGAAGTTAAACTGCGAACAAAATTATCTATTTACCTTTATTGTTGCTTTTATTAAAGTTTGGTTGGATATTTCTAAGAAAAAAATTAAATTGACCAATTCTTTTACTAAATCTGTACCTATAAGTATAAACCAGCATTAACGTAATTGGTATAATAATATTTTGAATTACTTCCGCAAAATGTTGCTTTAAAATTATTTGTCTTATATTGCTCAATGTTAATTTAAAATATGTAGGTACCTTTTTCCAAGAACACCACGACAAATTCGTAACAAAACATTTTCTACCTACATTTCTCCTACACGAAGCAGAACATCAATTCAACCAAACCGAATGTCATTCAAACCGACCTTGAGTTGCGATCCCCTCGTGGGGTTTATGTCCCGGTCCCCAGGGGCCCAGATAATTGGCGGTTTATTAGGGTAGACTAAAATATTCTTACGTACTTTACGGCCAATCTGGTAGGCAATTGAGATAGAGACGTATTGATTTAAAGCGTTTTAATTTTCAGGTTGATGAATTTAAAGAACAGTCTATCGTTCTTTAGGGCAATTAATACTTTAGGAATGAATTAGGTACTATATTCACTTAATAATATCTATTAAATTCTTATTGTTTCGTCTTCATTGTTAAACTCAGTACAACTCAAGGAACTTCTTTATTCCAAAATATGTAGATTGTAGGTAATATGTTTATTAATTTAGAATTGCGATGTTCAATTGATATAAAAAATTGATCAATATTTATTCACTCTACCTTTCTGCATATCAAACTAGCTGTTAATAAAAGCAAACAGTTTTTGCGTGAATATTTACGTAAAATTCTCATCGTTTCATTGAATACTGTTTGTGTAAAGGTTTGTAAAAACGTAGATACGTTGGAAAATCTATATTTTTGTTACTCCCACACAAAATCTGAACGTAGCATGATATACCTATTTGCGGGGAATGCAAACAAAATAAGAAAAACAAAAGCTTACCGAAGTTTTCGTCACATGTCAGTGGAGTTAAGATAAAACAACATTTGCAGTCGACAGCTCTATTCACTTCAAACTCAATCTATTAGGGGTTACGCAAGTGTATTCGTCGCGTTACGTACGAAAGATGTACAGACGAATTTTAATGTAAAATTCCTTAAGGACTAAAATCTATTTTTATAATAAATAAATAATAAATAGATCTTTATTTCAGACACACTATCAATATTTATTTAATTACAATTACAATTTTGCTTAAATTTAGGACAATTAACTATTCCAATTAAAAGGAATAGGAAGTTTTTCATTACAATTACGGATACAGAACACTAGGGATTCGATGACTCATAATACTTTGTGTCATTTTTTAAGCGGTGTCTTCGTTATAAGGTTCACAAATGTACTTATACAGGGTGTACCAAAAAGTAGTGATGAACGGAAGCTGAGAGGTAGAGGACCTAGAGAGCTATCCGAATCACCCCCATGTATGTTATGCGATTTTTCGTATTTTCGGAGTTATGACGTTTTTTTCAATTTTTCACCTATCGCCGAGTACGATGATATTTTCACTCATGCTGACGTCAATGATTGCGGAACATGCTTGATTTTTTTTGTGTGCTAAGCTGAAAGATAGGCCAATTCAGTATAGTAACATTTACTATCGTTAGATCTTTGAATGGAATAAAAAAAAAGAATTAAATGGCAAGAAAGATAAAATGACCCAGTATGTTCACCACTTCAAGGGCCCGTAAATAATTAAAATCACATAAAAAAAGTTTTCCATTTGACTTTTAAAAACTTGCTCTATCTATCAAATAGCTACCCTGAAAATTTCATTTAATTATTCAGAAGGCTTCAATCGAAAAATTTAAATCTAAATGTGGTAAGTGCAAAAATTGAATTAACATGATGATCATTAAAACCAATAAATAGGTGTTTAATTACCAGAAATTTTTAAAATAACCCCGCTGTTGCTCAATGCAAGTGCGACATCACCGTAAAAAGTTGTCTTTTAAATGTCTGAATGCCCTTTTATCATTTTTAATGGTTTCTTCTGCTACTATGAATTTCCGGGTTATTTCGTCCAAATAGTGGCAGTCTCTCGTCTTTGTAGTATCCCCACGGAAAAAAATCAATAGGGTTTATGTCCGGGGACCGTGCAGGCCAGGCTAAAGGGCAAAGATACCCTGAAAGATGGATTGGTCGTTGCAGCCTGCGCATGCGCCGGTGACGCCTGCCTTAAAGCCTGGCCTCCACGGTCCCTCGACCTAAACCCCATTGATTTGTTTCAATGGGAATACTAAAAAGACCTCGGCTACTTGAGAGAATGCCACAATTTGGACGAAATAACCCGGAAATTCGTAGTAGCAGAAAAAACCATTAAAAATGATAAAAGGGCATTCAGACATTTGAAAGACAACTTTTTACGGTGATGTCGCACTTGCATTGAGCAACAGCGGGGTTATTTTAAAAATTTCTGGTAATTAAACACCTATTTATTGGTTTTAATGATCATTATGTTAATTCAATTTTTGCACTTACCACATTTAGATTTAAATTTTTCGATTGAAGCCTTCTGAATAATTAAATGAAATTTTCAGGGTAGCTATCTGATAGATAGAGCAAGTTTTTAAAAGTCAAACGGAAAACTTTTTTTATGTGATTTTATTTTTTTACGGGCCCTTGAAGTGGTGAACATACTGGGTAATTTTATCTTTCTTGCCATTTAATTCTTTTTTTTATTCCATTCAAAGATCTAACGATAGTAAATGTTGCTATACAGAATTGGCCTATCTTTCAGCTTAGCACACAAAAAAAAATCAAGCATGTTCCGCAATCATTGACGTCAGCATGAGTGAAAATATCATCGTACTCGGCGATAGGTGAAAAATTGAAAAAAACGTCATAACTCCGAAAATACGAAAAATCGCATAACATACATGGGGGTGATTCGGATAGCCCTCTAGGTCCTCTACCTCTCAGCTTCCGTTCATCACTACTTTTTGGTACACCCTGTATATTCAGTGCTCTGCTGGACTCTTAACCAACCAGAAAAAATATGACTTGTGCTTATTGCTTATCGTCAATATTTTCTATCTAAACGCAGTTACAAATCTGTCTCGAAAATTAGAATAATAAAGTTAACTATAAGCTGAACCACGTTCCTGTTCAACAAGAGTTTACTCTAAGCCCAAAATTCATTTATATTTTGGCTTCTACATGAAAACTGAAAATCGAACCGTCCGAACCGATGTAGCTAGTCCCTTATTATATTTGGGCGCTACCCAAGTGCTACGTGTGAAATAGTTTGTTTTGTTTGGCAAAACTGTCTCAGTTCTGTTAGTACAGGTGCGGGGAATGTTTGCGATTTTATATTTATTGTCGCTAAGTGTGGCTGCACTTTGTTTTGTTGCACTCGTTTTAGCTGGATAAACAGCTAAAGTTTATGTGTTATCATAACTTTGGTTTATCTCTTTTAATATTATGTGCTCTTTTTATGCCAAAAATATTATTGTTACATTCGGTATTGTACCGTCCGGCCAGGTCCTGAAAAGTAACTTTGTCAATTTGTTACAAGCTACAGCTTTTCATATTATACATATAACTAGACTATATTATTAAATGGAAATATGCCATTCAATGCCATGTTGTTTTCCTAATTTTCTACAATTTATTTCAATACTTTTCAGAACCATCCTCAGCTTACTTTTTGAACTTTTTCTTTACAGTTTTATTTGTGTTCGTACTATTCAAGCTTTTATCTGATTTAAGAAAATGCTGTTAGAATGTAAAGATTTCGTTCCACATATTTTCTAACGACGTGCTCCAACTGTTAGGATCTGAAGTGAGCAATTTAGTTAAAGAATACGTGAAATTGGACATTAGGATCGCGTGGCATCGTAACCCAATACTTATTAGGCTGGTTGTACACTTGACTCAAATATTTTTTTTTTAAATATACGAAAGAATAGCAAAATGTGTTTTATTCAGTGTGTATAAATAAATAGACTCTACATGTGTTTTATTTACTAGTAAAGTTTACCAAATCACGCTTTAAAATGAGTTAATATTATAGTATGATTGCTTAAAAACAAAAACTAAACAAATCAACATTATAATTTCAATTAAATGCTGATTAATAATTTCATATGATATAACACACGATGGATCCTGATTGTATAGATAGCATTCCATAAATTCTCTACGGTATAAATAAAATTCCAGTACAAACAACAATATAAATGGTAAAAAATACCCATTGTATTACGTACTTAAACACATTGTAGCGAATTCTAGTACTTTTTCACTCGTAGTTGGACAAATGAGTTCCGAACGTGAGGGTTCACACTTTAAATCGATTAAGGAAATGGTTTCTGAAATCTATTGAACCTTTGTCGAAATACATGGCTTCGTTAAACTTATAAAGTGAACGAAAAAGAGTTCGGAATGAGGTTTGACTTTAGCTTGTATTATACTGTTATGACTGGTGCTGTTTTTGAGAGAATGTTATTTATAGGTAGATACTAAAGAAAGCAAATAAAGGTCTATTCTAACTAAAATTTATTTAATTATAGAGCAGTTATTAACACATTTCTTATACTTTTAGGTGTTAACAGTGTTATTACCAAAACAGTTAAATATAATCGAAGAATTAAGGATTAAAAAAGTCGTCTGCACACTCGTAGAATATTAATATCCTACTTTTGACCCTACAAACCGAAGCAAAATTTAACTGTATAAAAGAACTTCATTATATATTATGTTGATACAAAAACATTCGCTTTGCGTTACAGGAAATTTAATTCCAACGGGGATAGAGATGCAGGAAGCGTTAATCGAGATAAAAAGATTTATGCTTTAAAAAATACGCACGTAAATTGTGATATTTTAAAGAGTTCTGTTTATTTGTTGTTTACTTCTGTAAGGGCCGATTTTTCAATGCTTGGATAAAACTTATCCGTCCAATAAAGTATTACACGATAATATTAAAATTTCACGTAAACTGTCAAATACGGGCAATTAGAATACGTTTTTAAAATGGTAGTTTTATATACATTATTCGACGAATAAGTTTTATCCAAGCATTGAAAAATCGGCCCTAAGATGTGTTTTGTTTAGTCTATCTTACAGGTATTTCTACTACTCCCAAAGGTAAGTAGGTATTCTATCTATAAATATAGTAAAACAAAAGAAGATCGTGTATGGTCACGAAACGGCTAAATGGATTTTAATGATAATGAATTGTTAGACTTATTACCGCGCGTCTGCATCAGAATTAAAATTGTGAAAATTTTAACATCTATTAAAAAACGTCTTCCAAGTGAGAAGGATCTAAAACTAAATTTATCAACAACTAATTTATATTCACTAGTAATTGAATATTTATCACTTTATATACTGATATATTGGTGACATATCAATCTACATCCCATATTATACCATATTGTTATTTATAATATCTTGTCAAATTTAGCGTAAATTGAGAAGGGCTCAGATACCCACATCCAACCCTTCCTATCCCTAATTTGCTACTTTCAGAGTTGATGTGTAGATGAATATGATCGTTTGTCGTCTGCAATAATTAAAATATCGTTTTAGTTTTGTAACAACAATACTTTTCGAATTCATAATGATGAGCTATCCAGTTGATATAGTTTATACTCGTAAGTATTTATTTTAAGTGAATACAAAATGTTTGAATAGTCTTAATATTTAATAATATTTATCGAAGACGACATGCTATTCTGACTTTCCGATTAGCTGTCTTTCAGACTATGTAGAGTAAGTATCATTTTTAATTGAATATAAATAATTATGGTTGATTTCACAGCCTCCACATGTCCTATTTAGTTTATCTATCAGTTAAAATAACAAACAATGTACTATTTTCGCTACGTAAATTTACTTTAAAAAGGTGCCATAAAACTTATAAAAATATTTCAGCAGCCTGCAGTGAAATCGCCCCTTCGTGTTTTATTACAATCAAAAATAATGTAACCCTTTGGAAATTTGTATGCGGGTCGTTCCTAACATTGAGTGCACTCGAGCGTATCCGGGGGTCAAAGCTAGTAAATCACTCACTTTGGGATGGTCTCTGACGGGCACGACCACACGCACGCACACCTTCACCGGCTTGTCGCGTGTGATGTCCAGCATTCTTCTTTCGCCGCGCCATTCACCTGTGAAAAAATGAATTATATTAGTTTTTATAGCCATTATATTATCATAGTATAAAGATATTACTAGCTCCACTCTAGGTATATTATATTTAATTTTAATTGAATGAATTCAATTAAAATTAAATATAGGTATACCTAAAGTGGACTATTATTTAAAGATTTTTTACAAAGGTATGCTATAAGTAAGTGTAGACTGTAGAGTAAGTATGATTCTATTTTTTTACGTCTGTAAAACTGTAGATAGTAATTACGACTAATTGGAACATACTAAGGTGGAATATCTAGCATTTTGCTAATTCGATTCTCTATATCTTTTGTAGACCGAAGACTAGTTTTTATTAGCACATAATATAAGGTTGAAATTATTCCTTTCGCTAATTTGATTTCTCTCTCTTGTATTCACCTAATAAAAAAGTGGAAATATTTAAATTGAAGTCGGTATTTTCAATTTAAATAAAGATTCAATTTTGAAGTGATCAGATACATTCGAACAGAAAACAATAATTAGCTAGTCGGTTTCTATTTAATTTTAACAGACTACAATATCTGTTAGTGACATAGGTAAATTCTGCACAATTAAACTCTATCCAGCGTTACATGTATGTCTTGTACTTACACTCAGAACAATTAATTTTCCCCGAAGACAACAAAAGCGCAAACAATATCATATATTATCAAACGGATAAACTGTTTAACAATTAATCTCATGTCAACGTTATACTTCATTAGCACTGTTAATGGTGCTACAGATTAAACAATAAGATGAATGGAATTCTGAGATTTTCAACGTCTCACATGTGAAGGGAAATCCGTTAAACACCGGTACTGTAACGTCAAAATTAATAATCTGTGCAGATAGGGTTGCCAACCTATACTTAAAAGAAATAAAGCTTATAAGGAGAGAAAACAATACTGATGCATAAAATACACGACCCGACTGAGATCCTCAACCTCCTACGTTTTCTGTTGGTTGAAAAATGCATGGTACCTATATTCAAGTTTGAGGAGTAAAGTAAAATGTATTTTATTAAAATGAAAAATTTCATCTATAAACATCTTGTATTTTCAAATTTAAAATTACTTACATTAGAGGAAAGTAACCAAATATGGGCTACCATTTTGTTTTTGGGCCAAAAATAAAAAACTTTTTGAAAAATAAATTTTTGTTTATGTAATAGTAATTAGTCATACATTTTTTCATAACACCGTAACAGTCTTATTTTTTTATTAATAAACTATAATATTAAATTTGAACAAAAAACAAAATTAGAAAAAAGGCACCAAATATGGACCAGACCCTCAAATATGGGCCACCTATGTATTTCTTAAGAAAAACAATTATATTATGTTAATATCTACGTAGAGATCAAAGAAATTTGGTAATTTTAAGAAATTAATAGTTTTACTTGCAAAAGTCGCATATCCATGTATCAAATTCTGGCCCAGCACAATCATTATGTGCCCAAAGCTCAAGCACCGAACCCAGAGTTCTCCACTTGTATTCTCTGAAAAAAGTTGCTGGCAGAACATACATTCTGCATCTGCAGAAGTAGGAGCATCTTCGCCGATTATAGGATCAGGATCAGTGTCCGAATCTAAGGGGATATCCTCTTCATCTTCAGCAATCACCAACATAGCCCATAATCGAAATTCTTAATGAAAACAAACCTAACCTTGCATCTTTTAAATAATAGAAAACAAATAAGTAAAACTTCCAAACACATGAAATTAAACTCATATCCTACGAATAAAACATATAGTCATTACACTAATCCCTTATTTTCAATGATAAAACAACATATTTTTACGTACCCTACAAAATTTTTCGGCAGCGGTGCAGTGACGACCTCTTACCCCAACAGCAACTCGCGCCACACGGATGAGATAGAGTGATTGCGCTCATAGGACGAATCAATGCGACAGAAGAAAGTCATTAGTTGCGGCTTTCGATTGTTTGTTTTTGAGAAATGTTACTAGCCCATATTAAAGCACTAGCCCACATTTAGTTACTTTCCTCTAAGTATTATATCATTTATGGTATTATTTTGAAATGATTTTTGTTACGCACTTTGCTAAAAACAAAAGTTTGTTTAATCTTGCTCAACAGTTACTGTTAACAGTATATTATATTATCTGTGCTGTTAACAGTATAATTCTGTCTCTAATAGTATAATTGGTAGCCCTATGTTAACATAGTTCTGGCATACTCGGTTACACAGCGTTTTGGTCAATTGCCAGAGTTCGGTTATGTTAAGAGTACGAACATTATGATATCTTGTGTATCAACAAGTCTATAATTTGTTGCTATTTGTTCTGTGTATTAATGTAACATGTATTTGTAATAATCGTATACGATGATTAGATTCGATAGTATAATGATTCACATACCTATTATGTCGATGTTAACAAAAATAAAAGTTGCGCCATGAAGGTGTGTGAATATTATTTCATATTTAAATTATTATAGTTATTTCCGAGTAAAATGGTATATTTTAATATGTTGTAGAGCAATTATTTTGTTGTACTTGATAAATTTTTTATTATCTGATGAATCGCAATGTTATAAAGGATCTTAATCTTAAAGTATGAGTTGGTGTGGAAAAAATTTGGTATGGAGGCAAATATATATTCTTTTGGCATTTTTAGGTAGGCTTTATATATTTTCAGTTTGATTAATAAATTATAATTAGTTCATATTAAAGTTATAAGGTACAAAATCGATAAAAGTCCCGATAAATAATTAGAATTCAACAATAATACGTTATAATTAACTTCCGCGAATTTCTAGACTTGAGTGACTATAAATTTTATTCATAAACTATTTGGCATGAATTGCCGTTCGCACGGTGTGTTGGTTGTTTGCCAGATATCAAAACGAAATAATTAATGGCCAGCGACCATTGTTAAGTCTAATTTGAATTTAGAAAATTTATATTCTGTGAAACGAGGATTTGCTGAAAAGAGGTTTTATAAAAAAACATCGTTGACTGAAACTCCATTCAAAGGATTTTTAGCGTTGGATTTAATTTCCTATGTGTCAGCTCAATAAATCAATAATTTTATTCAATAATCAACCACATATATTATCAAATTATCATAACTATATTGTTTCGTTTATTATTACATAAAATTAAACGAAATAATTTTAAACTAGCACTCCATATAAATGGAGTAAAGTCCACTGAAAGGATTTGCCTGTTAACATATATAATTCTATTATGGTAATGTGAGTAACAATGCTTTATTTAAATATACTTTTATTTGAACTGCATTTATAACAAAAACGAAACAAAAGAAGTGAGTTTCTATTTACTATTAAGTAAAATTTCATATTACAATTATTCATGTATAAATTTAGTTATAATTTTGATTCATTTCTCTTGTGCTGTTTTCACGTTTTTATTTTTTATCTATAATGTAAATTTTCAGAGAACTTAGTCTCAAATAATGTTGTTTTTCACTTACCATTATTAGTATACTAATAGGCTAATAGCATTTCTGACAGGCTAAAAGCTACCAAATTTCGACTCAAATTTTACCCGCCTTATTTGCGAATCAATAAATAGAGATAATAAAATATAATATTTATATAGACCATAGATAACGTAAACACGTCTATTTGACTTGACCTGGGAATAGTTTGTATAATAGCTTGATCGTTGCGGCTTGCCAAATCAAATATTGAAGTTCTAGTTTGGAAGTTAGCGAGCCTCTACTCTCTAGAAAGTGGAAAGAAGTATTGATCAATCTAGCTTAGACAGCGTCTATTTATGTTGGAGTTTTGTTGGTCTAGTGGTTAGCAGTTTTCGTAGAAGGTGGTAAAGGTGGTATATTATGTTGCATTATAATGCATTTTTATAAAAAAAAAAAATCATACTAAATATATTACAAATGTTGGTCTTGTGGTTAGCATGTTTTTGTACTGAAAGGAGGTGAAGGTAGACGTTTATATGTTGCATTAAAAAAACATCATACTCATATTATCTTATATATATTAATAATCTATATATTAATATCTATCTATATATATGTTACGGCTAAAGGTAGGTGAGAACATAAACTTAAGATTAGCCGGCTAAACTTAGGTTTATTTTCGACGAGGTGTTAATGTTAGTTTGTTCTATCTTTAGCCGGCTAAACTTAAGTGTAACCGCAGGCCCGTGGCTAAAAATGTCGGGGTGGGTAGATTTGGTTACTATAATACATGTAAGGAACAGGGCGAGTGTTTTCTGGCACTTCGCCGGCTGCTGCCGCAGCACGCTCGCTGCGCTCGCTCGGCTCGTGCGGGTCTTAAGAGTTCTAACCTAACCTAACCTAGCCACCAGCTTTCTGCCCTGAGTCGGGGTGGGTAGATTTGGTTACTATAATACATGTAAGGAACAGGGCGAGTGTTTTCTGGCACTGTGCGGGCCCCTCAAGCCCTCCACCGGCCCGGCGCTAACCAAATCTACCCACCCCGACATTTTTAGCCACGGGCCTGCGGTTACACTTAAGTTTAGCCGGCTAAAGATAGAACAAACTAACATTAACACCTCGTCGAAAATAAACCTAAGTTTAGCCGGCTAATCTTAAGTTTATGTTCTCACCTACCTTTAGCCGTGACATATATATTAATAATCTTATAATTATCTTATATAACTTTCACGCAAAAACTGCTACCGATTTTCATGAAATATGGCAAGCACATAGAGGGAAACTTGGATTAACACATAGAATTTTTATTCTGGAAATCTCACAGGAATAGAAACTATACGAGTTTTTCTTTGAAAACGTGGGCGAAGCCGCGGGTGTAAGCTAGTAGAGATATAAATAAGGGAAATTAAATATTTCAAAAACCGTAGAGTATTGGAAAGCCACTTAAATATGTACCTATAGGTAAAGCTGTCGGTGCTATCGGCTTAATAGATCGAGATGAATCTTCCGTTGTATCTATGAGAGTGATGGAATAGGAAGTGCATTTGTATTTGTGCATATGCCTATGCACATATCTTTGTACTCGGAGAAATGTGCCGCCATGCTTGAAATCCGATCAAAGGGAATCATTTGCTTTGGTATTGGTATAAGCAAATAACGGAATATAACCACGAAAATCATATTTATTTACCTTCTAGCGGTCCGCCCCGGCTTCGCCCGTGGTACATATTTCGCAATAAGAAGTAGCCTATGTCCTTTCTCGGGTATCAAAATATCTCCATACCAAATTTCATGCAAATTGGTTCAGTAGTTTAGGCGTGATTGAGTAACAGACAGACAGAGTTACTTTCGCATTTATAATATTAGTATGGATTCATTACAGGCCCTTGACACAATATAATTTTGCATCATTGCAGTTTGTCTTAAGTTCAATGTAGACAATGGTAACAAACAAGATTCAAAGATACCAAAATCGTCGTCTTACTCCATGACGTAAGGGTATTGCCATGACGCGCCCTTGAATTTTACTCTCAACGCGCCTAAAGAAGTTCCACTTCAAAGAAAAAATAGCTTATAATTTTATAAATTTAAAGAATAGAAAAAGCATTTGAATGGCATAAAAAAACAAAATATCAAATTCAGTTTATCAGGTTGATAATGAACCCTGTGTCATATTTTATTACCTTAGTTGTATGTTTCTATAGCGTACCATACGTATGTTCCCAGTTCCACATTTCAGCGGCAAGTAAATCGGACTTCTAAACCTTTTGCTTTATTCCTATCCTACAAATATATACGAACCCAAATCCCTTTTAGCTTGAAACACTAAAGGGGCGGCGTGTGCTGAATGTATTTTCTCAAATTCCCGGAATATACTGTAAAATAAACATTTGAAATCTTCATATTCTATATATGCAAATAAGTACTACTTTTTTAATCTATTATAAGTTATACAATACTACATAACATAGGAGAGAAATATGAAAACTTTTTAAACTACAAATATTTTCATATATAATAATAAAAACTAAAATTAAATTAGAACTACGTATTCAATCGAATATTTACCGCATTCTAATTCTCAAATCATAGTGGCATTTCAATATTATGGCATCACTATTATCGAAGCTAATAATAGCAAAATAAATTTGCTCGTAGTCAACTAAAATTGTATAATGGTTTCCTTTACCACTGCCAAAATCAAAATTTCCCTGTATCGACGTTCCGAATTTTGCGCGGGAAACTTATTTGACGTTTGCGATTGGAACAGATTTAAAACTTGTAACAGATTTAACAGAATAGAATATCGGTTGCGTTCAGAAGCGTTCAATGTTTTTGTTATTTACCGCAGGGAATTATCTAGTTTGCAACTTGTTTATCTATTTAATTAAGTTGAAAACGGAGGGATAAGCGGGTTGCACGTGTTTCCTTTCGTATGATATATTTCCTTTGTTTGCCGTGATATAATTTATTCCCTGGAGACACGGTATTGTCATGGGTTAATCGAACTAAATGTACGGTTAATTGTTATATTAACATTTTGGTTATGTATCTATTTTACTGTATAAATACGTGATAAGTAATAGTTTCAGTACTGACAAATATGATTATTTCGAGAATAGAGAACAATATTTTTTCAGAAACCTTTCAGGAATTATGGAATTGAAATAATTTCATACGATTTATTTTTACTCAACAGTTCATATGTTTTCACATTGTTGGTTTACAGTTAATATGCATTGCAGTGTATAAATAAAGAAATATTTAACATACATTTAATAACTCAGGCCCCGGAATCACAGACACAATAGAAAATCTATAGTGTCGTGGACCGATCGGGCCGTTCGGGGCTCAATGGGTTAAATATACCTGTGTACCCTTACTTACATTATTACATATTATGTATAACATAGATAAATAAACTTCTTTATAGGCTAACAACCCTTCTCACTATAGAAATGCGGGTTATATTCACACAAGTAGTGACCGTAAAGTTTTAAGCATTTAGTGATACAATCGTAGATGATAGGGGAACCCTTCTACAGAACCGTGGTTAACTAGTTTTGGTTATATTATACTTTATAAATTGTATTTGTATTGTTCTGGCGATCCTTATTTCGTATTACTATGTGGTTATTATATTCTCTGTTACGTCCAACTTGTCTGACTAAGTATATAGATAGTCAAATATAGAAAATATAACCTTTTAAGATATTGAAACGAATAAAATATTACACGATAAATGGTAAATTAAGTAGGTAGTTTATAAGTTTATCTATTATCTTCTAGTAAATAATGATAGAACACAATTAAATAAATCTTAAAGTAGGTAATTATGGAGTTTTAGCAAAAAGCTTTTTTAGCAAAAAATACGTTATAACGAACTTAACTTTTTATTATTAGGTAAGTGAAAAATACTGGC
Source organism: Colias eurytheme (assembly GCF_061535395.1). Classification (NCBI taxonomy): domain Eukaryota; kingdom Metazoa; phylum Arthropoda; class Insecta; order Lepidoptera; family Pieridae; genus Colias; species Colias eurytheme. The sequence continues at coordinate 4,218,690 of NC_143004.1, forward strand.
CGCAAATAAAAAGATTATTCAGTTCAAATAATCTCTTATTTCATTAAAGTTGAAATATCTCAACGAGAGACGTTGATCTTATTCTGAAGTTGGTTTCATAAAAAGTTTGGAATAAGCGAGATAGTAAGAACAAAGGGCTCTGAACTTTGTTCTTGTTGAGATTTACTTGGTGATTTCGAAGATTTTCAGTTCATTGACTGATTATTTCCGATACTTTTTGTACAATTAAAAAGTGTTATTATTTATTTTGGGATATAAAAACCGCTAATCCAATGTAATGCGATCTAGATTAAATATTAATATTATACATATGAAATGTATTTTCTTAATTACTTGTAGAATATTTTTTTTTATATTTATAGCGCGTACCATGAAGCAGTAAAAAAACCTTGTTCGAAATTAAATTATTTCAGTAGGACTTTGTAGTATGCGCACACATGCGTCTTCCATATGTGTGTATGTTGCGTGCTTATATAAAAAAAGAATAAGACATTCATTAATCTTTGTAAAATATCTACGTCTTATTGTTCAACTAAAATACATGGATGTTTTTGTTCACCAAATTAAGGTGAGAATTTAGTTTCCATTGTGAAAGTTTAGGAGGACTACATTAGACTCGTACTAACTAGTTTAGACTTTAGGTTTCAGTTGAAACCTGAGGCAGATCCAGTTTGATATATGCTTCCAAACTTAATACGTCTGCTTCTTAGTTTAGATGTAAAATGGACGGCGTAATATAATATTCTGATGTGGAGACACTGACAGCTATGTATATGTATTTGTTTGTTCCTTCTAATACAAGCATAGGTATACAGATATCGTTAAGAAATACATATACCTACCTACAATTTTAGGAAAAAATATTTATCTACTTACTTATAGTGCGATATTTTGTAGATGTCAGTGGAGGAGATTCAGAATTAATTCGAAACTCAGAGCCATTTAAATTAAATATTATAATTTAATTTAAATAGGATCGTTTCTTTCCTTACTAATTTGCATTACAAATACTAATTGACCACAGTATGAAATCTGTGTGAGCTTACTCGTATTTTATGTAGAATTAAGAGAGAGTTTTTAATCGACACAACAAGGTAATTTGTAAGGTAGGTAGGTAAAATTTCAATAAATTCATTCTTATTTGACATAATATTATATACGACAGAAAATGTTAAAAAAATGATAGCCATCTGTAGCCATCACCTAAAACTATCAAAATGTATTAATTGTAATAAACAAAAACCAGTAAACATAACAGCTTTATCATACACACGTGCTTTTTTCAACATATTATATTATGTACATAGAATCACCCACTTTCTCCACGTCTAGTTCAGACGAAAATCATTTGTCAACTACATAGTTAGTAAAAAGGCAGGTCCACACAGAGCGAGCAGCCTCGCGAAGGTATTGCTGCGTAAAGCTTGGTCAGTGTCAAAGAATATACTACTTGTATACGTAGTATATTATTATTAGTCTGTGATACTACTCTCTAACGAGTCAGTGTGAACGTGGCTCAACTTGATGAACGCGCTGTCCTCAACCAATCTACCTATAAATTGTCGTACTTACTAATAGACAATAAGACTCACACCGTTTTATTACAAAACATGTACTAAGTAAAAACCGGGTCTAGAACGTATTAAAACCATGGTGTAAGTAAAACTATTACAAAAGATGTTTTAGCGTTGAATCACATCCACAAGGACAATAGACAAGTACAAATTAAACATCTAAAAAAATTAAAAACTAAAGTGAAATCATCACTTTATAGTCTGGGTTTAAACCCAGTCAATTTGATGTAAGAAGATGGACAATTGCCTATTAGAAGGTCGTCAAGGTCGCCATACGCCATACACACTGACCGAGCCCATTTTCGTAGCAATCGCTTTCGTAGCAGTTGCTTCGCGAGGCTGCTCGCTCTGTGTGGCCTAACCGCTATGTAGCAAATGATTCGTGCCTAATTCCGTCAGCTTTCAAATGTTGAGACGATTCGAAAATATTGTGTACCTATTGAATGTTTTACATTTTATTGAGGTGGAAATTAACGAGATGTTTAGGATTAAATTGGGATGAATGAGAAGTCTTATAGGATCTTGATCGTTATTCTTGGGTATTAAATGATAGCATTTTATGACTCCAATCGAAAAAACATGATAAAATATTTATAAACAATTCATAAAAAACTGCTTTTTCTAGTTAAAGTAAGAGTAATTTCATCTCTCAATATTATATCAAGATTTTTTATAATCAATAATCTCTGTTACCTACTGTACAATACCTGAAAATTTACTTCAAAAACAGTATCAATTCAACAGCGAACTGTAAATATTACGCTTCCAGAATAAAAAAACTGCAATCCCATTGAATCGATATTCAAGAACACTTCCATAGATACCTACCGTTTGATGCTCTCCCGCATTCAGAATTCAGATTCAGTTACAGAGGAAATAAATAAAAATTCGCTGCACTATATCCACTATCTAAATGAAATACTGTAGCACGCATCAATGATTTGTGGAACTTTATAATGAATGCAAAAAACTATTAATTTTATATACCTGTTTTAGATACGCCTAGTTCCTTTAGTTATAGGTGTTTTCTTGTGATTGGTTTTGTCTGTGTCCTCAATCGTTGTTAAGTATTTTAAATGTAGTGATTAATAGTGTTATTTATTAAATTGCTTCACTTAAATCGATTTGAACCAATAATTCGATTTATTTTAAAAATCCATATTTCAGATAATTAACTTATTTACAAGGTTAAGATGTAGGTAGTATGTTGTCTGATATTAACCGCAAAGGAAAGAGCTAATATCCTTTACATAAATAGGGAATCCTAGTTTTAACGATCGGGTAATATATAAATAAATAAATTTATATTTGATTCTTTAAATAACTTTAATTATGAATTAAAAAAAAATGCTTACAGTTGATGCTATTGCTATGCTTCTTGAATGCTTAATGTCTGATATCCTTCGTTCAGAATTTTTAACTATATTTTCCATCTATAATACCAATAATATAGGCATAGTTTTGCCAATGAAAGTTCCGATTCTTCCATGTCAAGACATGGATTATTCATTCAACTTCATCCATTAAACGTGTTTACACTAAGTTGTCCAGCTCTTTCAATCAAAACTTCACTTGTTCACAAACTTATCTACATATTTACAAAGTTCTTGGGTCCATCAAATCCAAACTTTACTCATCTTTTAAACATTTTCTCATGAGTTCCGCGATGTATACGGAATTGTGTTATCGATATTATTTATAACTAGCTTGAGCCTTCGACGCTGTCTAGGTTATTTGACGCATTTGTTTTTTTTTGCGGATAATAGGAAATATTTCAAATGTAGCTTACCTTCCTTGTCTGAGTTTAGACATTAGGAAAAGTAGGTACGAACGTAAGTATTCATAATATGCATTTGGGTATAAAAGTGCTAGGTATTATTCCTTCTTAAAGAACTTCATTTTAATTGTAATCGAGGTTATTAAAACTATAAACCTTCACTATTTTCAGTTTGCGTGCGAGCTCGTGACAGCAGTTCCTTGTTTTCTACGCATTTCATGTTTTGACGCGGCGAAACGTTGTTTATTATCTTGTACCTACAAAGTTCTATCATATCATAGTATGGACTTACGAAGGTATTACATTCCTGGAACAATTTGAATATAACAGTAAATATACCTGTAAGCACGAACATGATAACCGTCAAAAGATTAAAAAGATCGCTCCTTTATACTTCTCTATATTAAATGCTATGCTATTTAGCCTTCCCGTAATAAATAAGTCACATCAAAGACAAAAAGCGTTGTTCCCCACATTCGCGCCGCTCCGCCACGCTTCGCTTCGCTCGGGAACCTTTGAAGTTACAATTTATAAGAATCCACGGTAACCTACTTTTAATTGCGCCAAAAGAGCTGGCTCTATTTCGCTTTTATGGCCGGATAAATCCTTTTACAGAGCGTTTTATTATGCTTTTTATTTGTAAACTTTTGCATTCGGATTATGTTCTTTACGACTTGTGGAAGTGTGGATGGAGACAGGTTAGGGATGAAGATGATACGATTAATGTATATTACGTCATACTGGTTTGCTGAGACGTTATTGTCTGTCTTTGGTGAATCAAATATGACCGACATATTTTGATTGAGGTGAAACGGTAAAAAAGTAAACACTTTGCGGTACTAATTCGAACTAGTCTACATTCATAGTCATTTTAAATACTTTCTGCTGAATTGAATAGCTATAGTAGTTATATAAAAATAATTTACAAAAAAAAACAATGTAATTAATAAAAATGATCGTTAAACTTATTATTTTAACGTTAATTAATTTTCAACATGTACCTAACGTAAGTTTAACAAGCATGGTATTTCAATTATATTCACACATAGGTATATACTTACATAATATATTTTCTTACACAGTTGAAACCGAGCTTTCATATTGCATACAAACATAATATTAAAGGGACTGTAAAATCGCTCTTGCGTGTGATATTATAGGTAAAACTATACTGTACTTGGCGTAGCTCCTAATGATGTAAATGAACGCTCGTCCCGATAGTTCGTGCTAGATGTTATTAATGTTAAAAGACTGGGCACTAAATAATTCGACGTTAAAATGATAAGAAAAAATACTTTGTTTTAAAAATACTTGTAAATAATGACTGTGTGAATCTAACAAATGACGACGAACATTTCAACAATCACGTATGGTTAGGGAGCCAGGTGCAAATTTGGTTAACTATTTCCTCTCAAGAGATAATTCGTCAGACGCATGAGAGTATAGTATTATAAAGCCTCGTGAACGTCAGCTGGCGCTCGGTTGGGGGGGTGAGCGGTTGTAGCCTCCCACGCACATAGGAAAAAAAATACATTCATTCATTCATTTCCTCTCAGCTAAAAATTTGTCAAATTGTAGCTAACCCAATATCTCAACGAAAAAAAATAGTCAGCTGGTTACAACATGGTGTATTATACATCAGCTGGTGTCTCGAACATGAAAGTTAAATTTAAAGAAAAATTTATTTTCCGTTATTTCCTCTCAAACAAAAATTTACCTGATGATAGCTTATATGTAACTGTGGATAAATATATATGTCAGCTGGCTGTATCTTGGTGGAAAAACCGTCAGTAGATACGGGAGGCTACAACCGCTCTTCCCCCCAACCGAGCTCCAGCTGACGTTCACGAGGCTTCATAATACTATACTTTGATGCATTTTACTAATTACCGCTTGAGAGGAACTTGGTCATAAAATCTGCTGCTGGCTCCCGGACCAGTAGATAATAAAAACACCTAAAAATAAATTAAAAACGGAATCCACCCACACTCACAAATAATAATCTATACTTAAATATTATAAAGCTGTAGAGTTTGTAATTGTTTGTTTGAACGCGCTAATCTCCGGAACTACTGGTCCGATTTGAAATTCTTTCGGTGTTAGATAGCCCATTTATCGAGGAAGGCTATAGGCTATATATCATCACGCTAAGACCAAAAGGTGCGTAACAATACGGGTGAAACCGCGGAGCACAGCTAGTTGACTTATAAAATAACACGCTTTTATGAATGGTACTCGTAAATGATTCGTGATTGAACAAAAATGTACCTAATTCAAAATGCAATTAATTTTAAAATGATCTGGCAGCGTTCCCGAACTTCACTGACTAATCTCAATAAATCCATTGACAGGAATTGATGGTTTTAAGTGGGCTTTGGTCCACAAATTAATGGACTTTAATCTACTGGGTATGCCAAGCGAGACGGATGGAGGGGTAAGCGGAAATTTCGGTTTTTACGTCTAGACAAGGAATTTGAGCATTGATAGATGCCGCCTTAATTAGGTATTCTATCTTCTTCGTTTGTAGATTGACGGTTTTTAGAAAAGATAGCCGCGATGCTATTTATTGCAAGATTTTCAGTTTTGTAGGTTCGCTTAGTTTAATGTAGTAACGTAGTGTGATAAATCATTGTAATAATAATTAACAAAAATAAATTGGCTTGCATAATATAAAATCTTGGGTTTAATTCATGATAGAGCCTATATCACAGTATTTCAATATATTTTAATACTGTGCCTATATTATCTAGATATTTTATAAGTTAATTATTGAAACTGGATACCATGTAGTCATTCTTTACTCTCGTCCGCGTGATTAGACATTAATCCTATGGATATAAAGACGCATAGCATAATATACATTATACATACCTATAACTTATACGCAAATTATTATCCAAGCGAAAACCGCTATATCATGTGAAACAGAAGTTCGTAAGTTTGAACTGTCTCATTATTGCCATGAATATGCGCCAATAAGCAGAACTTTGAAGATATTAAAATGAGGCTGGCAATGCGCTTCTATCACGTATCGTTCTCGGTTGTCTGGAATGTTCTCGAACATTCTAGAAAGATTAAGAAATGTTCTATACTACGTTTATAATACAGAGGTATCGTATAGCATAAACATTACCTATTCATTATAGTGGAAATAGGATAAATGATGTAGGTTGTTTAAATTTACTTGAAATGTTTTGAAGGATTTTTTTGTATACAATAATTCTGTTTTTCTCTAATAAGCACGTGGATACATCATATAATTTATTGATATGATTGAAATTTGAAATAGAATTATCATTACGTTTATAATAATATTTTCTACATGAAATATCTTCTCTATACCTATGTACAAAATTCTCGCTAACCATATCTACTCTTCCGAAACGGCTGAATCGATTATCATGTTTTTGTGCCAATTAGTAATAATACAATAATATATTACTGAATAATAATAATAATTTTTATAAATAAAATGTACATTATATTGAACACAAGTGAAACTCAATTTTGCAACATTGATTGATAAATGGTGTGCGAAATTTTATACATTCATGATAAGCTTGTAGTGAAATGCAATTTTAGAGAAATTGTTCGAAACTGTTGTGAAAATTGTGTTCAATTAAAATACCTTTATTTTGACTGATATTTTATACGTTGATTAAAATGAAAATGAAGTTTTTAATATGAGACTTTTTTTTAATTAGGAGATGTTTCTATTAAATTATGATGAATTATACAGAAACTACCAACCATTCATTTTTTTATATTATTAGTGAAATATAGGGGAGCTAGGCAAAATAATACCATTCATGATAATTTAAATAATAAATATTTGATATTGGATACGACGGCAACTTTATATCTGACTAGCTGTGCCCCGCGGTTTTACCAGCATTCATCCTTTCCTGTCTAAGTGTGTATATATAGCCATAGGTATATACTTCATATATTGCCTTCCTCGATAAATGAACTATCAAACAGTGAAATAATTTTTCCAAACAGGCCCGTGGTTACTGAGATAAGCGCGATCAAGCAAACAATCAAAAAGATTCTTCAAATTTATAATACCTACATGTATTATAGATGAGACGACATAAACATTAGTGTCTGTTACATTTTTGTGATCAAATCTGATAATTATAATTTATAATAAATAAAGTTCAGTCTTAAAAAGCACAGTCTTTTTTGTTTAAGTAATAACTCTACAGGTTAAATTGTTATATTACCTACAGCCTTCGTGGCCTGCGTCGAGACCACAGGATAAATTGCTGGGCTATTAAGTATGAAGGTAATTTTTCTAGAGCAGGATTAAGGCTTCTTTTTGTACGTACTAAAGGAATTTTACTAAGGCAAGTAACTAGTGGATTTTATCAGAAAAAACATGGGTACTTGATGGATAGTAAAACATAGTATTATATTTGGTATCTGTAGTAAAACATAATAGGTATAAATATTTTATACTGAAAATGTACTATCAGCAGTGGAGATTGAAACGATTATAATGACATTTATTGTATTTTAAATTGATTGTAACTGTCCTAAAAATCCTCGATGTTGGTACAAACACAATATAAAAATAACCTACATAAATAAAAAAAGTTTAAACAATTTAAACTAGGGATGTAACGATACATGATTTTGCCGATTCGATACCGATACCGATATTTGTAGTAATGTATCGGCGATACCGATACCGATACCGATATTGATGGCTTGGTAGAAAAATAAATAGTGAATTATGCATAAAAAGTTACCAACATTTAACAGAGACAACTGTTAATCGTATTCTTTTAAATAAAAATGCCAAATCAAAAAACAACAAAACCATTTATTTTAGTATTATTATTTTACGAAGTCAGTTAAACTTTAAGTAATACACATACAATCAGTACCTAATAAAAGTTTACTATAATTGGTAGAGTTTTTTCAGAAAACAAAGTGCGCACGCGCGGGCGGCCTCCCGCATCGTTCATTGGGCGCGGATTTTTTAATTATTTGATGTCAAAAAAATTGGTTGTTTGTAAAGTAGGTTTACGATCGAGATGTTTACGTGATAACATAATGCAGTGGCAGCGCTCGAGATGAAACGGGAGATCGGTCCGTCTCTCTCTCGCTATACCTGCGATCGCGCTCGTGAGGTTTTGGTGTGACACAAGTTTATGAACATGTCACCCGACTAAAACGATTTTAAAAACGTTATCACGTTAAAAATTAAAAAAATTCAAAATTATTTCTTTCTTTCCTTTACATAAACAAATTTGTGATTGGAACACTCCTAGTAAGCAAATAAAATGCTTGTGTCAGGAGGTTCCGCTCTTCCTTAACACTATTACAGAAACAGAAATAAAACAATATGAATGAATACAATGCAAAAACATAAAAGAAAAGAAAGAATTTAATAAAAAATATCGGTATCGGTTGATTTATTATCGGCGATACCGATATATCGGCTTGCCGATATATCGGCCGATATATCGGCCGATATATCGGTATCGGTATCGGTATCGTTACATCCCTAATTTAAACTAACTATATTTACAGTTATAATATAGCTTCAAAGAACGATACACACACATTTACACATATATTCAATTACACGTCATACATCAGCACAAATATACGAAAAACACAACCCTTCTAGCGCTCAAAAAGAAAAGCCCTTACGCCCTCCATTAAAAATTTAATAAGCGTATTATAATCTTAATTAACAATATTGCAAACGTTAAAGCACTCTGAGTGAAACGTAGTCCTTATGAAATGAAACTCGTAAAGGTAGACTTGAAAAATAAATTCCCCGCATAAATCTCGTGAACATCTTGAGCTGGGGCCTAAAGTATAAATAAAGCATTTATTTTGAGTCACCGTGTAAGTTATGAGAGATTATTTTGAAGTTTTTTTTTTTTGTGGTTTGTAGGGGTATTCCGGCGTATTATGTGCTTTTGTCACACGCGTGGTTTTTGCTTAAGCATTGAAGTATTAATTACTAGCGGTCCGCCCCGGCTTCGCCCGTGGTACATATTTACGTTTTCTCTACATAAAAACCATCCTCGTACTTCAAGGAATATAATAAAAAAAGAATTATCGAAATCGGTTCAGCCGTTCTCGAGTTATGCGCTTACCAACACATTTTGCGATTCATTTTTATATATAAGATTATGGTTTTAGTTTATTTATTCTCGATACCTTCATGGTGTAAACTTCTTTTGTAGGAATTTACAGACAACGTTATATAGCCTCGGCCTTTTGGCTAAGATCAAAGTGTAGTATCTGTTCTTTTCAGTAGTGTAATTTTTATAAAGATGCTCAATATTTTTGAACACGTGGTATTTTTTTTATTACCATAATATAATTTAGTGTCGATATTTCCTTTATTTTCAAAAGTACGCTACAATTAAACTGTGCAATAAACTGTGCGGGTCACATTCGTGTGTGTGTTGTGTTGTGTTATATTTAAGTTGTTTTTCAGTATTTAAAATTTCATAACGATACATCAAGGCTGGAAAAAGCCAAATCTGTAACATTAAACTATATTATTACTGAATATTTGCTCGAAGCTACGCTTTTTTGAAAGAGTTATTGCACGCCTCATAAGCGAAGCGTTGAGGTGGGTACTACTGTCACTTCGCGCAAAACATCTGATTTTTCAAACTTAAAATGTCTTTATGTATCATACATTGCACTTGTAAGATAATACATACACACACATATTAAGAAAAAGCACTATTTTTAACATTCATGATATTTTTGATGTCATTTTTGTTATTTAAACTAGTTAAAAAACAGTTTAAAAAAGTTCTGTCTTGGACGTCCGTGTGTCTGTATGTGCGGAGGATTTTCTTGTTAACACGATAGCGACCGAAATACTTTACTAATCGAGTCTTTTTTTTCTCTTACGCTTGAGTATGCTCAGGAATAGAACCCTTTCATTTTTCAGGGTCTGATTCGATGTGGTTTAATTGTTATTAAATAAACAAAAATAATAATTAATAAATAATTATTAAAAAAAAATTATGAGGCGTGCACTTTTGGATTTTCAACTAACAAACTATTTATAAATACTATATATAATACTATATATATACCAAACTATTTATAAATATTCTGTCGAATTAGGTTGCTTTTTTTTTCCTATTTACACATATATTTTAATATATAATATAATTTAAATTCCCCTGTAGTAAACTGAAATCCTAGCAGGGACGAATGCATCACATTAGCATACGCTAGATGGCGTTGAACTGAATTATTCATTCAGGCCATATATTTTCCGGCGAATAACCACGCTCACCTGTGACGTCAATTATGTTTGTAATTTGATGAAATTATTATACATACAACCAAATGGCAGATAATAGTATATAAGACTAGTTTGTCCCTTAATGAAACTAAATATAAAAAGTTGTAGGGGAATAAGTAAGTCACTTATTATTTAATAGAAAAACGTGGAATGTTTTAATTTACATCATAATATTGGATCTCTTTGAATAAGAAACTTTGATTGAATTTAATTTACCAGATATAATATTGGCTATTGATAGGTACCTAGTTTTTCTTACTTTTTTTTTCAATGTATATCATAATATAATTTTTAATGTTAAAAGACAGTAAATCAATAACGTATAGATTTACATGTAGGACTTTCTCAAATTATCTGACACATAACTATATAATATAGTATTAAAAAATCATTCTCAAACGCTTTTATTAGCTTCACCTGCATATTTATAGATATGTAACCTATAAGGTAACCTACATGTTTGTGTGTCCCTCTCCTTTCCTCTCTCCTCTCCTTTATACTCAATTTGACCCATTTTAAACGGACAGATTATATTCAAAATTTGTACACTTAGCAAGGAGCAAAATACAATCATTTCATGACCTTTTAAGCGTGTTTTTTTTTTAATTTATTTGTATACACCTTACGAATACGTAAAATAAAGCCTCTACAAGCCACATCTAGTCACTTTAAATCCTAAGACAGTATCTCAGACCGTATTGTGGTGAGATGGGTTGCCACAAATCGAGGACATGGCAATAGTGTAGATGTATAGCATTGGTGTGAGATGGGTGTGAGCTTAACCGCGTTGTCTTGTACTTCCTATAATATGTAAGACTGCATTTCGTCATTTGAAATAATGTGTTTTTAAGTTTCTTGATCAGAATGATGGTTTTGAGGGGTATTGTAATCTCTTTTTGATGATATTTTATATGTAGCAGAGAAATATATAGATTTATTACATACTAGGTACCTATTCTTATTGTTTGTGATATGCTGCATTTGCCTCATTACATCAAATCATAAAATATTTCAATAAAAAAAAATCAGTTTTATTTGTATGCAATTCTTTTTTTCCTTCTAAAATCACGAGTTCACCTTCCAACCCAGAAAGTCATTAACACAGTCACCCAGCAGGTAAACGTTAGAACATCCGCCCCTTTTCCACAAAATGCAGTCACAGAACCCACATCGAAAACAATTCTATAAAACACTACCAAAGAGTTGGAGTAAAACGTTAAACAATACTAGACCCGGCTCTGTTTGATCGCTACTTCCAAACGTTACATTCCTTTTTTAGCTCTTTTTATTTAAAAATGCTGGCGTCCAAATAGCGAATGTGAAAGTATTTTATTTCATTGAAACTGTGTGTGTTTTTTTGAATTGGAATAAATAAGTTTTGAACATGGTTAAGTTGGGAAAAATGGATATTTAAAGTAAAGTACATACTTACAACTAACATACCTAGTTGATAAAAGGTATTTAGATTATTTAAAAAACTGTATTGAAGCTTCGTATCATCTGTTAATTAATTTATTGTAAGTAAATTAATATGCTATTTTTTTGGGATAGTATGGGATTTTTACCCTCATAGGAGGCCCGTATCCCAGCAGTGGGAACGTATATGGGCTGATGATGATGATTATGCTAGTTTGATGCTAGTAAATGTATAAGCAGTAAAACATAATGAATAATTATTTATTCACGTTATTAAATATTTTTCATGCTTTGTTTTCTTAAGTTCAATTCCATCCTATATTTTCATCAATCAATGAAGGTACTCCATCTGCGGTTTATATTTATACCTACAAAATATTCATGCTCCAAGAAAATCATGTCACCGCAAAACAAATAAACAAAAAGCATCAAAGAAAACACTCGATTTACTTAGGTTATGTAAATCTTTGCCTGTCAAATTGAAAGACAAACGGAGGTAAGAGCATACTTGAGTTACCTCAGATATCTTTGAAGATTAAGCGCCCTTGAAAGCCAGAAAAATTAATTCGCCATATTTAAGGATACTGTTGGAATTCACCACACCTGAACTTGATTTATAAGTGATATTATTATTATTTTACAGAATTATCAACACTAATACTAAATCTCTTAAGAAAATACAGTTCTTCTCATATTTTCTTATATACAGGGTGTCCCACTTTTGGTATACTAAGCTCAAAGGAGGTTATAGTTTTGCATACGCTGAGTACGTAAAAAATACTTATAAAATTCCAGACTCAGTTTTTTTTCAAATAGATGAATTCTTAAACCTCTATGTGAACACCCATAACAAGCAACGCGCCCAGCTTTGCTACCAGAACGTGACCTATCGTTTAAGATTATGTTTTCATAGACAAAATGCTCACATTAGCGAAGCAGTATGTGCCGGCTGCGCGAAGCTAGAGAAGAAAACATGGATTTTCAGGAAAAATTTAGCAAAAATTTTTTGATGTAATTTTGTTGTTTAGGTATTTTTTACGTGATCAGTGTGTGCAAAACTACAAGTCCCTTCGCGCTTAGTATACCAATAGTGGGACACCCTGTATAATAATAATATGTATGTAGGTATGTATTTCCAATAGGTACGTGATAAAATATGGAACAAATATTTATACAATTTCTGAACACATTCGAACGAAAAAAGCGTGTAACAAACATGTCAAATGAATATTTCTATGGTTCCGTTTCAATTTACAATTCCCAGTACAACGAATAAAATATATTATTATTACACTTCATATTACATTTTCTCGTACAAAAATAGGTTTTATATTAAGTAGGCGTACTTTATTATAGTTGATATTGTTATTTGTTTTCGCGAATATTCGCTGACGATGTTCCTATGCGAAATTGATTTTATCCCAGTCAAATAGGGTGATATTACCGACGTGGAAAGGTTCCTTTCTTTTATTTTTAGTAAGTTGTTTCGATAGACATTTGGGCTTTACCCGAGTTTGAGATTACGATCCGTGATAACTACTTTATAAATATAGTACTTATTGGATTCGCATAATCTTGTCCTCCTATCTTTATAAATAAAAAGATTATGTGTTTGAGGATTTCTAACATGTATTAGTAGTACCTAATACGTGCTAATACCTAGGTACTACAAATAAGTGTTACTTTAGTTTGAAAAAAATCAAATTGAAAATATATTTCGTGTTTTTCCTATTAGGATATATAGTTAAAGTATTTATTTAATTTATTTTTATTTATTAAAAAAATATGTAGGTATTTGTTATATCATAAAAATATATAAACAGTATAGTCTGAAATATAAGTATAGTTTTGCATATATTTATAACTATTTTCACTAAAAGTAAGTTTCAAACGACACTGTTACTCCCTAATCCTTACCTCAAAGGGCCATGCTTAAATCAAAAGTGCGTGACAACCGCTTGACAGTTTTGTCCCTCATCTATGTATGTATGTGTGTGTCACATAAACGAATTATCCTTGCGTGTGTGTAAAAAGGTTAAGGGATAAGTTTGTGAACTTATTTTAGCGACTTTTTGATATGAAATAAATAATTCCTGAACGAAACATTACTGAATATTGCATAAATAGAAATGAGTGGAATAATAGAAATAACGAACCCTTTGTATTATAATGCCCATCAATTTATATTTATAGCTGGGCTTAACTGTAATAATGTGACATTTGTTTTTTTACTGTGCTGTTAGTGAGCTCATACATAAAACTGAACAAAATAAATATATTTAAAAGTATTGTATATTTTACTAGCTGTGCCCTGCGGTTTTACCCGCAGTGCTTCACTCCTGTTGATCTGCGTAATGTATAAAGCCATATATAGCCTTCGACAAATGGGATATCTTACACTGAAAGAATTTTTCAAATCGGACCAGTAGTTCCTGAGATTAGCGCGTTCAAACAAACAAACAAACTCTTCGGCTTTATATTAGTATAGATGATGTTCATATAATTTCTCCCTAGATTACACCTTATCTATGAATGAAAAAGTATATGAAATGATGCCCTAATCTTTACAAAATCATGATAGCTAAAATATTGCAATCGTATAAAAACTATTTTCCGTATGGTGGACTGAATAAAGGTATTCGAGACTAGCAGGGTTGTCGATTTAGAAATTTTAGAAACCGTGAATAATATGGGCAGATAATACATGAAATGCTCAATATCACTTTTATTTTGCTGTTGACCTTTTTAATAGGTATATTTTTTTTATAAAATTTAAATTTAAAAATATTTTTTTTTATTTAATTCGTACTTTAATATAAAATATTCAAATACAATTTATTGTATGTGAGTTGTAGGGTCTTGATTATTGAAACAGATTATCCAACTACAAATAAAAAGCAATTTAGCGTGTCAGGATGAATTTTCGTTACATTTTCACTCAAGAAACGGAAATGTGTTTAGGTAATAATGATTGAAGCTACCACCGTAAGTTGTTCAATATTTTAGTTTTGAATTAAAATAAAAGACGATTTTCATATTTTTGGCAGCCCTATTAACCGACGATATAATAATATAAGGGCACACAGGTAATGTTATTCATACAATGAGAAAGGGTAAGGGTCTGAAGAATACTTCATAATACCCGCCATTTTATAGGGCCTAAAAAAGTTGGTAATTTTGTGATCTCTAATAAGATCGTTATATTAACTTTTTGGATAATGATTGTATGAAATTATGTAATTGAATTTTGCAAAAAGTATTTTGTCAGACATTTTCTGTAGCTATTTTCGTACCTTAGAAATTAATATTTTCGCCAACATTGGCTATTAGAATAGTCTGTTCAAATATTAATTCAATAATTATGATTTTAGAACTTTATTTTTAAAAGTAAGCTTAATTAGTAATTGTACAAATTATTTAGTTTTTTTTTGTTTCTAATATAAAATCAAAGAACAGTTGATTCCATAAATCAACACTACGTTCAGTCTGTTTTACATTTTTTGTAACATTAGATTTGAAAAATTTGAATAGAAACTAACAAATTCAGAACTTTTATAAATCAGATTCTGGAATAAAATCGAACACATATTCGAATGCAGATAACAGTAATTTAAAAGGGTAAATATTAAATATTGGTTCGTATCTTATGTTACAAAGAGCTACAGTGGTAGAAAAGATTGCATGTAACACGAACCGATTCAAGGAAGATCATATAGACTTTCTTTGAGTTTGTCACACAATCTTCTTGCTGCGTGGAAAGATCAATTCTTAATTTCTTAGTAGGTATGCAGAAAGGTTATATTTTTCGCATGTGGGTATAATGTTGGATTTTTTTAGCATTAGTGTTTATTTTAGAGAGCATCTCTTCTCTATCCTGTTTTGATGAACTGTATCTTGAGTTTGACACTCATATTATTAGAATCGGAAAAACTACAAAAACTGGTTTATTTACAGTTTACGATGCAAATGTTTAGTTGACAATTTCACGATGTGGAAGCCTTTGTTTTTATTAATTAAATACCTACTTATGTAACCGTATTTTACTTTTTGTATTTCTTTGTTTATTATGTGTGGTTCCATGTTATTATCACCACGACAAGTAAGGTTATGAATTATTGTGCTTGATAAAGATTGACATGTGGCCTTGGTACTTTAAACCAACCTACGCACAAGCTATCCAGTTTATTACTGACTAGAGCTGTCTAGACGCCTTCGTTGCTCAAAAATTTGATAGATTTTAATAATTCGTTTTATAACATTCAAATGAGAAAATTAAATAAAAGAATATAAAATATTCGATCACGAGCCGGGATTCGAACCTGCAGCTGCGTCTTATTGCCAAACCGTGGCAATTTATCTCGCCATGATCCAACTGAATTCTGCCCCGTGATCGGTTTTATTAGATTAAATTATTTTTGTATCGAGAGGTCTCATTTAACTGATTAATTAATTATTATCAGACTTTATTGCGTTCATAAAAGAAAAGAGTGGTTTAACAAACTTAGCGCTGTTAAAATAAACAAAACAATCACAATTTACATAAATAAATACTTTCGCTTCATTCCACAGCTGCCATTTCAATAAATGGAGTTATTTTTCATTAACTAGTCAAAGGAAAACTTCAAACATTATTAAATTTCATTCCGACTGTATTTATTTTACGTTAACTTTAGTTTATAGCTTAACTTGCGGTTTAAAGTGAGTTTAGTCATGTCGATAAAACACAACTTATAATCTATACTAATATTATAAAGAGGAAAGGTTTGTAATTATGTATGTATGTATGGTTTTCACGCACAAACTATTGGACCGATTTCAATGAAATTTAGCCCCATATAGAGAGTAACTTGGATTAACACATAGGCTAGATTTTATCCCGGAAATCCCACGGGAACGGGTTTTTCTTTGAAAACGCGGGCGAAGCCGTGGGCGGAAAATTTAAAATGTTTAAAATTATTTTTTCTTATTTGCCACGATAGTCACTCCAAACTGGACTTCATAGACTTGAGCTGTAGTACAATCTTAGTTAAATTTGTGGTAAGAAATACGTATAAGCGAGCGAATTAGATATTATTCATACATTATTAGAATTTTGGTTCAATAAAACTAAGATGTGTGTGTACATTTTATTTTCATTTATATCTTAAGTGTTACGTTAGTTTACTATTAGCGCAAATGTACGTACTTACTTCATTTTTGTCAAGTTTTATTTACACGATACAAAATCGCCTTTGTCGTCTTACCTCTAATCTTTATCTTTGCTTAAATTCATGAAAACCCTTCAATTATTTTGACGTAAATCGTTACATACATACAGGTAAATTAGCTTGGAGAAATTTTGGCGTTTGTAGTAGTGTATGGTCAGCAAATAAAATAAAACAACATTTTATTTTTAGTTTTTATAAGGGATTTTAAATTAAACTATATGTGTTTCTCCTCTGAAAAAGATGAGACTTTATTTTAATATTTGCACATTTAACATACATATAACTTTTACATTAACAATGTTACTAAAATGAAAAATTTACTAACCTGAAAAAGAAACGACATTTAAAGTTTAATTCTTTAGTTTGAGAAGTCAAAGGCTTGCCTCGACCATGTTTTAACACTGGAGCCATATTGAATTAACAATATAAAGTTACAACACTTACACACAAATTAAACACTAGTTATGGCCCTGCCTTCATACAAAACTGCTGAATACGCCGTTCGCACGGGAATAGAATGTGGATGCGATTTCCCTTATAGCATCCAAGCTTACGTCTTTATAATTATTAAACTGTATAAATTCATTCTTTAACTCCGGTCTGCATCGTGCAGACATGGGTGTAAAAGTCTCATTTTAGCTATTAAATGTAGTTTTTAAGTACATCTGAGTTTTCATTTGGGGCCTCCGGCTGCGGGACATGTAATTCACTTCAACAAATATTATAACAATAATAACAAATAATAACAACAATCAACAAATACAAAATTTATCAATTAAACTACGTACATAATAATTATAATTTTTGAATGAAATGTGCTTTATGTTCTAACGCTACCAAACGACTGCACGTGGCACCTGCGGACAGCGTAAACTGGTTTATTCTGGTTTTGTGCGTGTTTCCACTTTCCACTATCAAGTGACGATTTATTTATTTGTTTTGTTTCGTAATTATTATGGTCAAATATTAATTATGAAACAAATTATTATGGACACGATATTTTATTGTTTCACGGTAGTCGCCTTGTCGTTTGCTCAAGGACGTAAAATTGAATGATATATTTTTTTTTATAAAGTCAAAACCATTTTCTTTCAAATAAAAACTTGTTTTTATTGAAAACAAAAGTGTTGCTAGGAATAAGTATAAAGTTAAATAGTAATGTTAGGATATCGAAACATTTTTGTATAGGCCAGAACGATATAGTGGAAACGCGCTCTAAGATCTGAGTAATATACACACCACTACATATGCAAAAATTTCTCCAAGCTAATTTACCTGTATCTCATGCAACCAGTCGAACTTATTGTGTCACAAAAATAGCACGACTTTACCCAAAATCACTGTAAACTATCTAAATGAAAGTACTTCACAATATTCACCAATAAAAACTACATTTAACTACGTTCATACATAAATAAGCATTTTGAAATCACTAACTCTTGAACTAATAATATCGGAAGTGCATTGGCGACCTGCCAGGGCTGGCAAGTGAGCAGTAAATTGGAAAGCCTCTTATTCTTATAGAACCTCCTTCACTAGAGAGCCTATATGAAATAATGAATGCAGGCGAAACGGTCGAAGTCAAGTAATAAACTTAATATTATTTTCAGTAGGTAAATTAGGTAGGTACTATAAGGTGTTTGTCAACAGTATTTTCATCGCCGTATGACGCGAAACGTGTCAACAAATGTCATCTGATAGGTATATAATTAAATTGTTTCCTGTTTGAGTATTTTCAAGTGTTTGATTTTACGCGAGTATTATACATTTAGAAATTAAAGACTTTTTAACGGATTTTAAACGCGATTTATTCGTTACGTCCCCATGACCACGCTCGCTGTAAAGTGTTCGAAACCTCGGGAAAATAATATAATGAATAAATTGCGTTTAAAATCCGTTAAAAAGTCTTTAATTTCTAAATGTTTCCTGTTTTATTTGTTAACACCTATATTTCTTACATTTTCTAAGGTCTTATCCAATTACCTCAATTTCAGAAAGTCAAATACAAATTCATAGCTTTTCTTGAACTTCCAACGAATATCCAACTAATACAATGAACAAACAAACTCGTTTAATTTTCTCACTTAATACAAAGAGTAAATAGTAGAAAATATTAAGAAATTCAACAGACGCCAGCAGTTCTTAGATAAAACTAGTTCGATCCTCTATGGAATTAATTCTCTACGTGTATTGGGTTAGACTGCGTTGACAATCGTCGACTAGATTAGTTCGGACCGCAGATAATATACCTACTATAGGTTCGGAAGTGAATGGAACTTTCTCGAAGATCCTTTTGTAAGCTGTGAATTTTGATTTATTCTAGAAAGTGATCGTGTGAGCTTAATTTAAAGTCATTTTTGTTTGATGAGAATTTAGTTTGGCAATTCTGTTGTTTATTAAGTTATTAATCGCGAATGGCTGTGAATTTGTCTTCTTTTTTTACAAAAACGACTGATCGGATATTGATGAAATTTGGCACTCACTGGATGGAACGAAGTCTTTTAATGTATACCGAGAGAAGCTGGTAGGTAATAATATGATTTATACCGATTTAACTGTTTGTTTTATCATATTTTCACGTCCAAATCGCTATGTTAGATGAAGTTTTATGTGGCTTCAGTTTAAAGGATGTTATTTTATTGAATAAAATAATATTAATATTATGTATTATTATTTTTATTTTATTTTATTATAAATTCCAATAACGTTTAAATTTAGGATAGTGTAAATTAGTTTCGCAGTTTAACTTTGCTATGATGATAATTGATAACATTAATATATATTGAGATTTAATTAAGTAATTTAGTATGTCTTTGATAAAAGTACCGAAACCTATCGTTTTTTTATAAACTAAAATATTCGCATAATTCGTAAATACTGCCAATAAATGGTCTTTAGAGCAGTTTTTTTAAATTTATGTCCTATGCTTGTATCCCCGAGGATATTTTGAAGCTTTTACTTCGTAGGGAATAAAACAAAAGAGACTAAACTTTTCCGCCCGCTAATTGGCAAAAAAATGAGCTCCGAAAAATTCTTTTTACACGCGTAAATGATACGAGATATTTAATATTTCCTTGGCAGTACTCTGTTTAAATTTGCATCTATAACAACTTTTGTTCAAGTGGATGACTGTATACAAATACCAAAAATCGTATTACGCAAAATTTGCCTGTATTGCATTAGATTTAAGTTTGATATTCCCTCCACAATCATTTATTTAACGTTAAAGATTTAATTACACAAGGCACAAGCGATAAAATTCTCACAACGAACATACTTTCAGTGAAGTAGGGGCTACACCGTTGTTTAATTAATAGCAACAACGTGGCCGAGCGAAACTTTACTCATTATACTTAAGGCTTATAGACGAAGTTGGTCAAAGTTGCTTGGCAGCAATTGCTTGACACGTCTGGAAGTTCCCTCGCGGGATACATGGAAGTTTATCGCGATAGCCTTTGCGATACTTTCCAGACAGATATTAATAACCGAATACCACATAGGCAATAAACTTACGCTTCAATTATTTATTTGTATATTTAAATCGTTCTTAAAAACCTATGATGATCATAATATGATGTATGATAGCCCATAGGGCTATCATATTTACTCTTATATTCTAATATCTATTTATATTTCAGAATTAATTTGCTTCATATATAAAATTTTCCTAGAAATAAAAATGTTTACAAATTCATTATGGAATTAACGTACTTACTTCAAGATGGTTGTTTCAATAAAAACAAATTGTTTTATAAATTCAATAAGAATTTTCAGATATAATTTTTCAAGATATATCGAAGGTGAAGGGAATTTACAAGCTTTACTATTCAAAGTATTAAGCGTCAGTGATTTGTTAAACTTCATAGCACATTTAACCTTTTTCACAGGTATAGATGTTTTTAAAGAATAGGTATCATATAAAATGTCCTAAATCAATTCGGTGATATTGGAATACACTTGTGTCCATAGAGCTCGGAATGCTTTCGAGTTTCGATACTCGTCACATATTCAATCTGTCTCCGAAATGGCGAATCTAGTTCAATGACCTTTGAGTGTGATGGAATGACTTGGTTATATGTTTCCATTGTGTCTTGCTATATTAAGATCTTGCTAGAAACATTTTTGAGGATAAACCGAAGTTTATTTAGTGATATTTTTGAATTGAAAATTCTTTAGGTGCGTAGAGAGTAAAATTTCAAGATCGCGTCATGGCAATACCGTCACGTCATGGAGTAACGCGACGATTTTGGTATCTTTGAATCTTACCAAAGAAGTTTCACTTCTGACACGTTTGCTCGGCACACACGCTCTTTTTGTACGTGTTAAGATTAACCTCGCTCGATTAATTTTTGACGATAAAATGAGGTTTATTTTTTTATTCTATTTCCTACTAAAATTATAATTATGTGAGTAATTACGAGAGAACATCATTAATTGAATGTTACAGCAGTGTTGTAGTTTTTTGTAACAGAACACAGTATCTACTTGACTACTTTAGAAATACGTGCTTTTGCTACGCGGTTGAAACCGTAGCACGGATAATCTTTTAATAATAATTGAAAGGTATGTTATATTTTTTTGTGCAGGTATCTTAAAATTACAGATAATATGTTATATTATGTTCGCAACTAACAAGACTAATTTCTTTCACAAAATGTCTTGTTAAAGCAAACCATAATAAGTAGGTAGACCGATTCTAACTCGTAGAATTGTTATTTCTATTGTGTTTTATTTCATTCGTTTTTATTAGCTTCACCTGTATGTTTAGTATGTAACCGCAACAATGTATTACAATGTATTACAATTATTGTATGCACAGGCATAGGAAAAATTGTTAAAAGAATTTATTTACAGTTACAAAGTATAAAAATACCGGTTTATACGGAACCCCTCAGTGCACGAGACCGACTCGCACTTGGCCGGTATTTTCAATTATATCCATAGATTATATATGATTTAAATTCAAAGGTTTAATGCTTTAATTAACCAAAACCACATTTTGTTTATTTGAGGTTTTAACTATTTCAAAAGTTCAAAACGTAATATATTCATAATTGAAAATCGGTTGTGATTGACTAGCTGTTACACGCGGTTTACATTGTTTTCGTTATATCATTAATGAGGTTTGCGGTCTGTGGTATTTATTGCATGGGTTGTTTAATAAATATTAATAATAGGTGTTTTATAATAAGCAATATTTGAATAGAAATATATTAAAACATTTGTTTGTAAGTGGCTTCAATTCAGAAATTAAAGCAGGTAGTATATTATGAAAGAAAAGAATTAATATGATATTCTTTAATCGATAATTTATTTCAATGAAATAACTTGCTATAACTTAAAAATTTATCAAAACATATTTCTTTATGTCTTGAGAATCTTGTCAATGTCCTAAAAAAACTCTTATATCATATTGAATGAAAAAAAATTTGAGACCGAAAAAAATGTGTCTGTCCCTAAAAAAAATTACAACGTACCTATTTAATTCAAACTCATATATTTTTTTATTAAATAATACTTCTTCTAGAAGCACTTTTGAATCGTAATAACATAGTTTTACCATTTACCACCAAATCGAAAAGCATTTTCTACTGAGAAGAACCGGCAATAGACTCCGTTGCTGTTCTTTTAAAATCATATAATATATATATAATATTTTAAACATTCAATTACTTAATTTGTGCTATTTTACACCATTCAACTTATTCTACAACATTCTTAAACCCTCAATTCTTACAATCGCCTAAAATCAGTTTTTATAGCGCACTAAAATTTTGTGGCCCGGTCGAAGAGCCAGCGATGCTATAAACACGATTTTTACTGACCACACTGCTACAGATCGAACCTACATAAAGGCAATTTAGAGCGTTGTTCTATAAAATGTTTTGATATAAAAATAAATGATATCCTGATGTTGCTGTTTATATTGTTCGTGCTAATAAAGGAATGTAACAGTTTTTGAGATAAAAAGGAAATTACGAATTAATACAATATCGAGAAAGGAACTCTTGTTTTTTGTTCTGAATCGTAGAACAGATTTGGATAAAACTTGAAGTAGGTACTTAGATATACATAAATTTTTTTCTAGCAATATCTTAAAAGTAACGCAACATAAATAAAAGGGTAGGTAGAAAAAAAAGAAATAAAAGGTAGGTAAAAGACTTGTTAATTAAAACATAGAAATATCAAGGTAAACCGTAATTTAATAAGTAAAAAGTTCCATACAATTTTATCGGAGTTTACGGATATACTCTATTTTCAAATTTAAATTTCGATACGATTTCATATTTCAGTTAATTACTATATTAACTGAACAATAATACAGTCGAATAGTGTACCTTCTCTTTTTATTGAAGTCGGATGAAAAAACAAGTCACTGTAATCTTTTTCAAATTTTATCAAGGTTAACACATACAAAATTAGTCTCAAACGTGATGAGAGAAATAAATAAAATTCATATTTAATATATCAATTGTCTCTAAATAAAACATATCTTAATATATATAAATCTCGTGTCACAATGTTTGTCCTCAATGGACTCCTAAACCACTTAACCGATTATAATAAAATTCGCACACCATGTGCAGTTCGATCCAACTTGAGAGATAGGATAGTTTAAACATGTAGGTACCACGGGCGAAGCCGGGGCGGACCGCTAGTCTATTATAAGAATAGACATTTCATATGAAGATGAGTTTCGGCATCAAAAATGACGTGACAAGATTTTGTTTGATCTCCAGCTTATTTAGATGAATATGTTAGTTTTCCATGACAGCATATCATAGGAGCAATGCTTGGTGAAATATTAGTTTAAATTTCATGTTAACGAAAGTTAAATGTGATCCTTCTTTAATTTATAAATAAATAATAAATCTAAATGAATGTTCATAATTATATTTGTACCTAAGCGAGGCATGCTAAGCTTCTGCATCGATTGGAATGAAATAAACCGTTTCAAGGATTGCTGTTATCTATTTTATCTCATTTTTCATTTATTCATCTAACGTGTGCTACAGAAAAACGTAGCAGGATACAGACTAGCTACATATTAGTAACAGATAATAGATTTAAATAATTATATTTAGATTTACGCTTTCTTTCATTACAATTATGTTTTTGTAATTTAAACATACCTTCACAATTCTGTAAGTTGTAACATCCTTTCTTTCCACTGAATAACGTAGCAAATACAATTAATAAATTCAAAAGGTCGTACATCGTATTTATTATTTATAGCGCTGTTTACCAACTGGGGCTAATAAAAAAAGATTCAATGTGTATTATCCCACGTAATTTCGGTGCTATTATGCAAACCGAAGGGGACCAGTGTAAGATGAACCCTCATAATGGAACACATTATACTCTTTGATATTTGATATGGCCAGGCTGTTTTCGAGTGTATAATTTGTATAGAGAGATGTATAGGTATAGCCACATAATATCTAATAGTACTAACGTAATATTGGTTCCAGAGCTTAATTTGTCATTTGCATATTTTTGGTATTTTCTTAACCCAAATTAAGCAAATCTTGAAGTGTTATCATAAATTGATAACTAAATTCCTTATATAAGATTTTAAATTACAATATGTTATTATTTAGGTACCTACCTATCTAATATATTATTATATTGCCAGAAATAAAGTAGAACATCATTTTTACCACACAAAATAACATATTCTTTTAATTTTGTTTATTTGGCTGTAAGCTCTCTTTTTTATAAACTCTATTAATTGGTATAAATCAAGCAATTTATAATTGAACCCGCAGTATGTATGCCACTTATAAAATAATATCATGCAATGCCAACTCCATACCAACATACCAATGTAATTGAAGCATATTTTAAACGTGGAAAAGTTTGCTGCTGTGTTGAAGTTTTTGCATTTTATAACATCTAAATACATTTCTTCTTACCCTTGCTTATTATAAAGCTAAGCCGTAACAAATAATATGTCAATCATGAAAAGTAAAAGAAACAAAAAACAATTAGAATACATAATTATTGTGGCATATTTTAAATGTAGAAAATTTAACTGCTGTGTTGAAAGTTTTGCATTTTACAACATCTAAATACATTAATTTATCTTAGCCCTTCCTTAATAAAAAGCGCAGTAACAAATAGCAGTAACAAATACGTGTCTTCATGAAAAACAAAACAAATAAAAAACAGATAGAATATATAATTAATTTGCGCGTAACTTTCACGTTATCTCGCGACAGCCATTGACAAATTTCCACCCCCCCTTTCACCCACTTAAGGTTGATTTAGATATTAATGAATCATTAAAATTCTTGGCATTACTCTTCCTATCTTGTATTTTAATCAAAAAAGTACATTAAAGCAAATCATCTGAAAAACAAGTAGGTGAGAGCATGAGCATTGAGCATGTACCTATTCTACATACCTTCTTTGTAAGAATGTGGTTTTAAGAATTGTGGAAGCGATAATGTGATCTACACCATTTTTTGCGCGAATATCTACTAGATGAAAATAAATATTAATAATCCATTGGTACCAAACTATTTTTCTTGAGGTAAATTTTCTAAATTGTAGCGAACAACGGGTGAATATAGGTCGTGAGTTCAGAATAGAGTGGACGATAAAAATTGCCCAACGAACCAAGAATCTCAATTGTTATTACCCCTTTTTTGTTTTATTTCTCCAGTAAATATCAAAAGATAGTATTAACCGGTCTTGTTTCAATCCTTTACTGTGAAAAATGCATAGAACATCCACTTTTTTCGAACCCGTAAACAAAACCCACACTTTTTTGCTATTCCCTCAAAATGAATAAACAATATCAAGGGGTCTTCCTTACTGGTCATATTTCTGTAACGACTGTAGTAATATTGTGGAGCGAGTGAATATAATGATGCAATATGGCGCCTTTTTCGTTTAATCGAAAGAGGAATGCTTTATACACGTTTCTACTTTAATATTCTGAGAGTTCCTTATATCCTTTTTTATTAAATCGTGTCAACTTATTTGAAGACATGTCTATTTTAAGGTTCTTAATGTACTTAGGTAAGCTTTTCAAGAAATAAGATTAAATTAAAACTAGTTTATTTTTATTAGCTATTAATAAATATGAAAGAAATTTTTTGAACAATAAATTAGGTTATCCTAAGGGTTCTTCAGAAGCTAGTAACTAGATGTAAAATCTAACCCACAACAGAAAAATATAATAAAAAAACCATTTTTCGAGAAAAGTCGAAAGTTCTTAAAATTACAGTAAATTTATTTCGTATACCTTGTTAGAGATATTTGTGTGCGAAATCTTTATCATACGATAGAGATATCTTCATTATTTATAGCTCTTAAATATCCTTCCGTCAGCGGTCAGTCATAACACAAACGGTAATCAATCTTGAGGTAAGGGGTTCCAAACACGCCATCTTAACGAAAAGCATTAATAGGAATTATTGCACCAAATTATACTTTTAGGACATTTTATAGGTAATTTTTGATAATGTCTTAGTTTCCTTCGAATTTTAAATCGATTAAAAAAGAGGTGAAGATTTATTGCAATAAAACGCAACATTTTTGGGGTAAATCAGTTTTTATTTTTTAACGCAAAAGAGTATTTTTTTTGTGCAAAATTTTCCAACACCATGAGGTTTATATACGACTAGCTTTCCGCCTGCGGCTTCGCCCGCGTTTTCAAAAAAAAACCCGCATAGTTCCCGTTCCCGTGGGATTTCCGGGATAAAACCTAGCCTATGTCACTCAAAAATGATATAGCTTTCCAACAGTGAAAGAATTTTTCAAATCTGCCAAGTAGTTTCGGAGCCTATTCAATTCATACAAACAAACAAACAAACAAAAAATCAAACCTTTCCTCTTTATAATATTTGTATAGATAAAAGTTATAACCGAATTGCAAAAAAATGAACGGCGTGTGCATTGTTTAATAACAAACGTTCTCAAAAACAATGGCATCTCAAATATATACGTTCCTGTTAACAATATCGTTTAAGCATTTAATTAGTCACTTTCATTCGTGCAATGATTAATGTACTAACATTTTTCCGTAACGACCATTAATTCGTCACGCCACACCGAACCTACACGTGTTTGCTAATTGCTTTAATTCAATAATACTTTACTGAGAATTTTACAGAGATTTTTATATACTTTTCATAGTTTCATGATAATATTTTGTGTATTTTTGAAGTGAAATTTCTTTAGGTGCGTTGAAAGTAAAATTTCAAGATAAGACGACGTTTTTGATCTTTGAATCTTGTCATAGAAGTTTCACTTCTGACACGTGTGCTCGGCACAGACGCTCTTTTTTAAACAATACGTACATACCTTGAAATAAACTAATCGTTTCATGACAAACTTGAGAAGAAAGATAATGGAATGTATCTAATGGTGGTATTATTTAGATGGTTCAAATTAAAATAAGTTTACTCACAACTATAGGTACTTATAATGACAATATTACCAAATAAATTGACAAAACAATCTTATAAAACACAGCATATAACAGTTATTACAGAATTGAAGATTTGCGCTTAATAAGTGTATAAAGAGCTTCTTTCATTATAAATACTGTCCTGAAATGATCAAAGTGCTTTACGAAACCTAGTTGAAATACTAAATACGTCTGAGTTAAGTTCTCTGCATGTATGTTGTACCGTGTACGTCCAGCCCCCCTAGTCAAGTGGCTTTCTGTTAGCGTAGCGTTCAATAGAATAGACTACGAATGTATGAGATTGACGTAGGCTGTAGATAAGATTGACGTAGGCTGTAGATAAGTTTATCTACAGCCTACGTCAATCTCATACATTCGTAGTCTATTCTATTGAACGCTACGCTAACAGAAAGCCACTTGACTAGGGGGGGTGCTCATCTATAACTAGAGTTGTAAGCGCTAGTCTAGTTTCTTGTTGGAAACCGAATTGTTCTAGTTTTGCTCAGTAAAGGAATAATATCGTTCCGTAGAAACAGACATTCTACTCGATATTAATTTTAATCAATATTCTTTTGTTACAAATCCATCCAAGGAAGTGATTTATACGTTAGAAAAAAAGTATATAGCTACACTTAATATTATAAAGCTGAAGAGTTTGTTTGTTTGTTTGTTTGTTTGAACGCTTATCTCAGGAACTGCTGGTCCGATTTGAAAAATTATTTCGGTGTTAGATAGCCCATTTATCGAGGAAGGCTATAAGCTATAATATCGTCACGCTAAGACCAACAGGAGCGCTGCGGGTGAATCCGCAGGGAACACCTAGTTATACATAAAAAGGTGTCTTTTGCAGCGTAAAAATAGGATTTTCCAAAGTTCAACCAAGACGTGTCATAAAAAAGTTTGAGCACTCAACAAATCCGAGGCTTATAACTTATTACGTAGCCCGAAAAGAATTTCACTCGACTATATTTCGTAGCTATGAATAAAACAGGTAAAAAGGTTTTGTGGCATTTTTATACATAGTTTAGTTTTGATTTTCGTTTTAAGTTTTAAGTCGCACACTTTGTAGCCTTATAATGAACACTCAAGAATTTTGAGATATTATTAATAGTCAACATGAAGAAAATAAAATTAAAATACAAATATTACAAAACAAAGTTTCTTTCCACATTTTGTATTAGTATTTGGTAAGCAAAGTAAAATCTTTCAAGGAAGATTGCAGGTGATTTGTCGGCATTTTAAGGACATAGTATAGGTTCTATTCCTGATGACGTTGTAGCGTCTTTCCAAACTATACAAGGCCAGTACGCAACGGTGTGAAACTAATCACGTATAGTTTGGAAATAACTTTTTTACAAAGTTCTTCCAATCTATACAACAGCAGTACGCAAATACTTGCAAATACTCACCAAATACTCGCGTATACTTTGTAGTGAAGTAAGTATGAATAGCGCTCCAAAACATACAGCGCCAGTACGCATGCGGACTAATCGTGTATGTTTCGGAGTAAGCGCGGCGTCTTTCCATTGCTCGCGTTTATATTATTGTATTGCTGTTTTGAAATCTATTATTAAAATGCATGTGTATTGTGTATATAATGTTGCGTACTGATCGTATATTTTTTGTATCGAGGATGCTTGTGTCTTCGTTCCCGACTATACTGCACGACTTACAATTGACAATAGTGCTAAAATGTGAGAATCTAATAAGTCCAGAAGAAGACGGTTGCGAGGCGACGGAGCCCCGCTTCGCGGGGCTCCTATTTTTGTGTAGTTAAAAAAAACACGAACCTAACCTAACCCATAGGTAACCCTTATATCTGTTACCTATTTATTTTTCTAAGCTTACCTAATAATATTTTTATTCCATATTTTACTGAATCAATCAAGAAGAATAAAAGTAGATAGATATAGCTGTACAAGTCTTTGATTGCCTATATATTTATTATTTCGCTCAAGCGTAAGTGGTGTTAGCTATATTTAGTTATACATATTTTGCGTACTGATCGTGTATAGTTTGGAACGAAGAAGCAAGCATCCGCGTTACAAAGTATACACGATCAGTACGCAAAATTCGTGTATATATTGTAATAACAAACTTAAAAACAGCATTACAAAGTATACACGAGCAGTTTCCTATGGTTGCGTTCTGGCTATGTATAGTTTGGAAATACGCGACGTTGTACGTGCCCGTAAGATACGTAAATAGATATCAATGGTCAAGAACATGACTGTGAAAGGCTATAGTTCCATTCGAAAATCGCTTCAATCAAAATACATAAACATCATACATTTTATTTATTTATTTATGATACTTCATTGTACATTTGTCAGGAATCGAAAAGAACATTTTGTACTCTTAATTATTCCCGCTAGAATATCACTTCCGTGTTCCCTTTATTAGATTTCCAAATACCAAGATACATTTTGAATCCTTTTAAGGTTGCAATTAGAAACGTAAACAATTCATTTCCGTCATATATATTCAGGATTGCAAGTAGCGTAAATAATTGTACAATTTATATACACAGCATTAACAACGTACCCTATTAGAATAATGCTTCCCCATTCTTAACTGGGTCAACAGAACACAATTAATGAATCAGGCCGCTGATACTCGATGTTTTTGCAATTAATATCTCTATATTTATGTACAAACTATTTAATATTAAATTTAAATTGGAATGTGATTTTAGATCGTACGATTTTGTGCTGGCGACAAAGTTGAACTAGTAATTAGTGCCTTGTTTTTATTCAGAATTAAGATTTAAGTTTGTAAATGCAGAAAGAAATTTATCAACACAATTATCATTTAATGTTACAGTATCTTATGACATTATGCTATCATATCCTGACAGTGTGACTGTGCCCATAGTAGCCAGCGCCAGACGAAGAGCCGCTGCCGGTGGACGAGGCCTGCTGCGGCCTGCCCTCGTCGTCCGCCTCCAGGGGCAGAGTTGTCGCCTCCATTGCAACACTACACTACACGTGTAACACAAACAAAGCTCACCATTCTTGTGCCCATAGTAGCCAGCGCCAGACGAAGAGCCGCTGCCGGTGGACGAGGCCTGCTGCGGCCTGCCCTCGTCGTCCGCCTCCAGGGGCAGAGTTGTCGCCTCCATTGCAACACTACACTACACGTGTAACACAAACAAAGCTCACCATTCTTGTGCCCATAGTAGCCAGCGCCAGACGAAGAGCCGCTGCCGGTGGACGAGGCCTGCTGCGGCCTGCCCTCGTCGTCCGCCTCCAGGGGCAGAGTTGTCGCCTCCATTGCTAAGTACAACACTACACTCTCATCACTGCACTATACATTGTATCACAAATTGCACTTCACTTTAGTACCTGGAACAAAAATGTATGTATGGTCAATTATAATAATCAATCCTGCTATGCCTCTTTAACCTCTAGTTGAATTGTTAGTACCATTATTATTAATTACTTTCTTACAAACAGTTACATATATAAAAATGACTTTAAATAATCATTTCGTGATTTGCCAATATATTTGTAATTTTATCCACCAATAAGAATATGAACAAACTGATTTACAGAATTGAAATATAGGAACTATTAATTTTGCCACGATAACTATACTGGCCTACTCTTAATGCAGTATTAATGCAAAGTGCATCGCCTGAACTAATAGGTATTCAAACCTCTATAGGAGATCAAAGCCAGCGATCCTGTTATCAAACTTCATTATATCCCCAGGGCAATGATTAAGCTCAACGCAGTAAATACATTTCTATGCGAATAGAAATTCACATAGAAAAAGTACTCGGAAATTCTGCCCATAAAAATGTTGTACATCCCTTCTTCATTTAAATGACCACCAGAACCCGATAAAAAGTTATCATGCATTCAAAAATCATTTATAATCCACAATATTCCAAATAAGAGTTCTATACTGAAACCCCGTGATACACTACAATGTAGTTCAGTAAGATATATATGTTAAAATATCTTGGATACTTAAAACAAAACGTGAACCATATGGAAGTAGTTATGAAATAACTCTTCAGACAATACTACCTACTTCCAATATTTTTACCTAAGTGTTATGTTACCAGAGTATGCAAGGTAATGCGCTCAAACCAACTGAATTATGTAGAAATACGTACGGCAAAGCTCCAGTGCTTAAAGTATTAAAATTCAACGTGCAAGGAAAATTTTAAAACTTGCTCTAAAAGGCAACGCGAGACTGTGATGGACTGATATGTCAAAGAAAAACATGTGTATGTGTGGGTTATTTATGTGTTGAAATACAACTTAAAGTGCATTTTTACTTTTTAGTGTGAAGGATATTTTGTATGGAATAGATTAGCGAAAGAAGTTTAAACAGAATGTATGCAGGATTTTGAGCTCTTTGAGAGAAATGATATGTTTAATCTATATGAATTATTGAACGTGCTCTGGTTTTCTATCTGTTACAACTTACATTAACACATTTTATTCGCTCTACGGTTGATAATTTGATATAGAGATTGGTGTGACCCTGATAAACGACAACCTATTTTTACACGCTTTATATTAGCTTCACCTGTATGTTTGTAAGTTACAAACATACAGGTGAAGCTTTGTAACTGACTTCTTTGGGCGCGATTTTGACCCACTTTAAACGGCCAGATTTCGTTCAAACTTTGTAGATTTATTGAGGACCGATGACAATACACTAATTTGATAAAAATTTTCTATTTTTTAGTTCGGGTTTTCTATAAAAAGCGTGTTTTTTAGTTTTTTTTAACTATTATTATTTATTAGACGCTATAATAAAACGTGAAAAACAAATTGTGAATGAAAGGAATGTGAAAAAATAATAGTAGGTAATGGAATACAACACGACTTTCTTTTTAAGCTATTGCATAGCTTCTATCGCGGGCCTTGAGCGCGGGGACCGAATCGAGAAATTCCGTAACGAAAAAACCTCACGCTCCCCACTCCGACGGGCGCGGAGGTGTGGCTTGAAGGCATAGCATGCAATAGCTTTACCGCGGCAGTCCCCGAGTGCCACACGTCGTTTTTTTATTATATTATTCTGATTTACTGCAGATACCACATTATTCTGTTGTATGATATTCTTGCTAAGTATTTCAATGATCAATAGATCAAAAGTTCCAGCAAATTTTAAACATATTTTGTTAAAAATTATTCGTTGCATATATTAATAATTGTATAAAATTTCTATTAAATGAATTTTTCTCATAAATATTGTTCGATAGTAATCGTGCGAAAAACCAACTCTGTGTAAAGTTAATATGGAAATTCCAGTAAAATTTGCATGCAGTTTTGTAGCTCGGTTTAATATTATGAATAAGCCCACAGCACATAGTATGTAAAATTATTATCTGTTGACTAAATAGGAAATGAAGATATATTATATTATACGAAAAAATATGAAGAAGATATTATATTTATGAATGTCTAAACTTTACAGTAATTTCCTTAATGTGTATTTATTTATATTAATTTTAGAACTTAATTTTCAAATTCTAATAACGTCTTTGTTTTTAACATAATATGTACATTTATTTAAAAGACTAGCTGCGCTCCGCGGTTTCACCCGCGTGGTTCCGCTTTTGTTCGTATTAGCGTGATGATATATAGCCTATAGCCTTCCTCGATAAATGGGCTATCCAACACCGAAAGAATTTTTCAAATCGGACCAGTAGTTCTTGAGACTAGCGCGTTCAAACAAACTCTTCAGCTTTATAATATTAGTATAGATAATATTAGTATCGATAATTAGCTATAGGTAGTAGTAAATACAAAACACAACACCTATATTATAACATATCTAATTTTATATTCAGTTTTACAATTAGCTTTTTAATTTACAACCACAGATACACATTCGTTTTATTAACCTATACAGACTAATAGTTCATTCATGCCGGTCCGTGCCAACAACGCTGATCTTTGGCTTTGTAATCCGGATTGCGAATCTATTTGCTGTAATGTCCATTAATTAAATACTGCATTGTTTATTGGGACGCTATCCCACTGGGTTTATTGCAAATTCCTATTTGCATTAAAATAGTCGTGTAAAATACATGGACTATATGCAGCTTCATTTTCGAAAGGAGTATTCTGGTTTGCTGCTCCGCTTTTATTAGTCATAGCATGTTGTAAAGTCTATTGTCTTTCTCAATAAATGAACTATTCAATACAAAATAATAACAAAATATTTTTTTAATCCCATTAGCTACAAGACTGCTAAGTCTCATCAAAATCCGTTCGAAATTTTTTGACGTGTTGAAAATAATAGGTAGATGTTACGTTACGTGTAGACTGTAGTCGAACTTTTGTTACTGATTTTATCTTCACCAATTGAAGCAGTATTAACACAGTAGTAATGAGGATAAAAAGCAAATTTTTGAACGATCGTTGTCCAATAAATCCACACCTTTTAATAGCAGATTGAAATCCAAACCACTAAGCTACATCTCTACATGCTGAATTATTCAGGTATCTGGCACAATTGTTAAAATTCTACAATATTTTTCGTACATTCAGTATTAAATCGGTCAGTGTATAACCGTTGGATTGCGCATCAAAAGATCCAAATGAATCAAACAGTGAACGTTTTATTAACCTCAGGTGTTAATGGCCCATCGATTTAACTCGAAAGCTATTTATAAAAGTTCACTGGATTTAAATCTATAGATTTTAATTACGATATACGTACATTCAATGCATCGGTATGTATTCAATGTCATTCAATAAATTCGCTAGTCATTTAATCAAATAGCTGATTCCACCAGATGACAGCGAAGTATTTATATGATAATATCATAAAAGTGAAAGTCTGTCTGTCTGTTTCACGGCTATAGACTAACTTTTTGGATACATTCTTTTAAGGAAAATAGTTGAAAACGAGATAAGTGGCTTGCTTTTTTTTGAAGGATTGAAATATTGGATGGAAGTTCTCGCTCGTTGTATAAACTGTTTTCTTACTTTAATCGGCAGTTTACTACTTTTCAAAGGGACATAGGGACAGAGAAAGCGACTTTGTTTTATACTGTGTAGTGATTTTAATCCACGTTTACAAATACAGCACAAATAGAAATAATGAATATAGTCTAACTCTACAGATTCCTCCGAGATGGAAGACATCATAAACATTCTTCTATAAAACATGTAGATTGCATATAACAAATTGTATCGTAATTTACATAATATACTTGAAGAGAATATATTTTGTGAAACAAGTATTTTGACAAACATAATAATATATTACCATCGTCTGTGAGTCAACCCTCAATAATGTAGCATTAAGGAGTCACGATATTTGTAAATTAGGCGCAATCGTTGCCAAAACTATAATAATAAGGGCTCTCACTGTATTTTGAGAACAAATTACTGAGCTGTATAATATAAGGCTGGCTGTACACGAGCGTTTTTTATATACCTAAAATAAAATAAATTGACACCACGATATGGTAAATACGATTATTTTTAACAGACACATGTTCACCGTATTTAAACACTTCATTTAAAACATGTCTTTAATTTTATGAATTAACAGTGAACTGATACGAAATGAATTAGAAAACAACATTATTTCTAAGCATAGAAACGGCGTTTTATTTTGATTTATAGTAAAAATAATTTTATTAATTTTCGTTTGGTTGCAAGATAATAAAAAAATGTTGTGTGGTTTTATGAAACCACGGTAAAAGTGAAACTGTTCGAACGATTCCGAACACTGCTTTGTGTCGCGTGACGGTCGGCTGCCGAGTAGGTATACCTACTCGGCAGCCGCGATACGTACGCGACATGCGCTACACAGACCAAAAAGTTTAAGACGATGATGAATAGGCACCTTCTAGGTAAACATGTTCCAACTTAGGACGCGTTGTCACTTACCATCAGGTGAAACAGCGGCCAAATGTTTAAATGTTAAAATGTTAAATAAAAAATAAAAAAAATATGTAATAAAAGTTTCACTTTAATTGGAATTATTAATAATAATTTTAAATATTATAATCAATAAATATATAATGCAGTTTTAAAATATGATCCTTTTAAAAAACGCAACGTGCTAGTCGCCCTAAATACCTACTACACGGGTTTATAATAAGAACACATTATTACAAAAGCTGTTATTATTTATGCTTTATAATTAGCTTAAGTACTTTCCTTTATTGGATATTTAAGTACACAATATATTATTAGGTTGTATTAGCCAATAAGATACAGAAAAATTGGATTAAAAGTTTGTTAATCTTATTACTAAAAGTTATTGTAAACGGCAACAATTTAAATAAACAAATATCATTCATATAAATTAATCAATCGTCAATATACAAAAAACATGGAAATAAATTCGAACCTGCTGAAACTAAAATACAAAATAATCAATTTAACGCGGTTCAAAATGGTTGCTACAAATAGAATTGAAACTTCGCAATATTTTATTTTGTCGCAATTTTAAATTAACACGTGCTGTAATTGTATCAGTATTGTTATAATTAAAACATATTTTATAGAGCAGACACATTTTAAGCTAAAATGTGTCTACCTATAATATTAGTAGATTTTTAAAAAGAAAATAGATTATAATATTTTCTTCATATATTATCATATTTTAATTCATACATATAGGTATAGGATGTATAATGTATATCAAGTAAACTGACTCTTAACTCATATGCTATTATCAATTATTATATTTGTTGACAATTATTACGAGCAAATATATGACAAGTACCTAATATTTTACCCTAACTACCGTAATGTCACCCTTCGCTTGCCTATAATGGTATGACTGGTATGATTAATGATATTTGTTTATATTAATTTAACTGCTATAACCACTAACTTAACATCTTTCATAAATAACCAAACATACGAGTCATAGGTTCAAGGATTTATCCTATGTATCATAAACGCCAAATTATGTATTTAGATATATATATAGAGACGCAAGATAAATCTTAAATACTTAGAAAATTTTATGTGATTTCTTCTAATCTTTCAGGCGAAAGCTGCTAAACGGATTTAAAATAATTTAATTTAAAAAATTAAAACGAGTTTACTCACATCTTAATATTCTCATTTCAGTATAAAAAGTAGGTAGCTGTTATGTAGATAATGTACCATACCAACATAATATTAATTTTGTTGGCGAGTAAGACCGCGCGGCAATACTAGTGGTTCATATATTTCGTTTCCATTTTGCATTTTCACACAGAAGACATTCATAAACTTCCTCGTTGCACTAAAAGCTGTGGATCATAAAACTAAGATTAGTCCCGCGTCATTGGGAACTTTAAGGCGCGGGACATATACAAGCGCCGCGGGCGCGCTGCCGGCGTGCATCGGGTGCGCTATTGGCATTTTGTATGAAATAATTTTGGAAAGGCGCAACCTTGGCGCAACCTTGGCACAACCGTGGCGTGCCGTCTCGACGCCTGTCCAAAATTCTTTCATACAAAATGTATAAGAAGGACGTGGTGCAAAACAGATTCAAGAGGTGCGCTTATGGCACGCCCGCGCCCGCGCCGCTTGTGTTTGACCCGCGCCTTATAATCACATAAAAATAACACGCGGTTTATAACTTTATATACTACGTATACAATGCTGTGTTGAATTTACTGTCTGCTTTCGTTTTAAGATTCCTCTTGGTTTGTAGTATCAAAACAAGGAAAATATCTTAGTAAATATGAAGAGAGGCTTACTTATTAATGCTTAGTTCGGCTACCTCATCTATATCAATATAATAATATTAAAAAAAATTGCCTTGTGATGTTTTAATTTCAACTTGAGACCTCTCATCTTCTTGACACTAGACTGCATTTTCAGAAAGAATCAATCAAACACATCGGATATGGCTATACATTATCTACCCTGTAAAGAGACACCAAAAAGATACTGAACTTTATTTTTAACCGACTTCAAAAAAAGGAGGAGGTTCTCAATTCGACCGTATAATCGTATATATATATTTTTTATAATAGGTATTATTGACAACAAATATACACTGCATACAGACATTACAGAGATTCATCTTTATTGATTGATTCTAGACAGATAATATCTAAGGTGTAAGTTTTAGTAAAAAAATATTTTCTCTTTTTGGCGCTTCGATCTATTCATATGAAATACTATTTCGCAACGACGGATATTGGTAAGAAATTATATTAAAAACCGGTCGTGAAGATATTTTCTCAAGATATTTTATAAGCAACTTCCATTCAACCATCTCTTGAATTTAATTAATTATGCTGTAAGAAGTTCTGACATTTTACTAGGAAATTGCTTTTATAAGGAAAATAGTGACTATTTATGTAAGGGTTATATAGTTATTACTTATTATAGCCTAGTCTAGCCTATAACATAGAAGAATTTTTATGTAGAGTCGAATCTAATAAAATTATATGCAGGGTATTATGTACCTTTAATAAAAAAATATAGGTATATATATGTATAACGTCACTATAAATAATATTAAGCTCCAATATTAATTGCCTCTCAAAATATCTTCTCATACTTTTACAAAAACCCGATTTGTTCAACTTAAAACTGAAAAGCATTTCAGCTGCATACAATGTCTGGCATATTCCTATTAGAACATCCCACGCAAGTGAAATGTCGTGTCGCAATGTTATACTGAAGAGATGCGTATCTTTGACAACCATCGGTCACAAGTGACAGCCGGGCGGCCATCTTGGCTTCCCGCCAATTTTATTATTTACGCATGGAATAGTCAAAACTTTATTTTAGTTTGCGACGCGGTAATAATAGCTTTCCGGCGTCTGGAGATCTAGTTTAGAGTATTTTAATTCATCTTGATGTTATAAAATATATTCATTCGAAGAATATTAATTTGTTCCTAAAATTTTACATTGATCGTGTGATAGTCACTAAGTCACGTCACAAATAGGTTTCAAACGGATTGAGCGATTAATGAAACATATATATATATTTTTGTAGGTAATATTTTGCAAATTATGAATACGAACAAGTAGTTTTTTGGTTATTATAGGTTGATAAGAGTTATGAGATTAATTGTTCGAGATTGGAACAAATGAAAAATCGGCATTGCAATACAAAAACAACGATATATTACCATTGAGATAATAATGTATATTACCATTTACCACAATACGTGATGCTTATAGTATCACCTAAAGAGAAGTTGTAAGTAATAATATAAGTAGGTACCTAAAGACATTTAGATAGGTACGATTTGCATGAAAAATTTGTCACAAACATTATGTTTTGTATGAGTAGGTATAACTTTGCAAATATAAAAATAGCATCATATTATTTGAGCAAAAACTCCATGTATAATTTATAAACATGGAATAAAGTAACATAAACATTGAGTAAATCAGTGATTTATTGATAAAATAAACTCCATCAGACCATTGTTGAGAACATCAAATATTCAATAATTTTAACGCAACCCACGCATCATTGAGCTTTAGATTCAATAAATAATAACACAATAAACAAATGCTAAAATTGATCCTAAAATATTTTAACGTAGGTGGTCTATTCTCGATAAAACAAAACCGGTAATTAAATAGAGAGCTTGCCAACAGAGCTTAAACATTCATTGCGATAATAAACATAAGAATAATAATATAGGTAATATGTTACACAGTTTTTCATATAATTCCTACCTAGTTCCGTTATAAAGAGTCGTCACAATTTGGCTTACGCCCAAATATTTTCGGAGATTTAGGCGAGATTTCAGTTCATTTCTCATAAATGTAATGCAGGTAGGACTTTAATATGTTTTCGTGTTTAAAACGAATGTAAAATGCTCGCACTATTAATGCTGCAATGGTTGGGAAAACTGCTTATTAAATGTGCGGAAAATATTACGTGAATAAGTTAGTTCCTTTGTGTTTTATTAGATAACTAGCGGTCCCCCCGGCTTCACCCGTGGTACATTTTTACGTTTTCTCTCCATAAGAACCATCCTACTTCAAGGAATATTATAATAAAATAATTAACGAAATCGGTTCAGCTGTTCTGGAGTTATGAGCTCACCAACACATTTTGCGATTCATTTTTATATTATAGACCAAATACATAATGTACATAGCATGCTTTATTTCTTTATACTATACCTAATTTATAATCACGCGTGAATGAGTATTTGTCTATATTGTGGTAGTATATTTCGCTACATCGGTTGACAGGAATCAGTTCATAGTATTCAGTATAGGTACTAGGATAGAATACAACTTATACCTATCTGGCTTCCACAGTACACTGGCGAGTAAAGTCGCGGGTTTACCATAGTGCATTATAGTCTAGTAAATGTGGTTTTCCTTCATTGCATTTATTCAACTATAGACGAACTAACTTTAAAACATGAAATCGACTATACATCGCTCACTTTCCTATCCCTCTAAATGGTGTAACTAAATCGATACAGATAAAGCTTGTCTAGGAGTTTTGCTAGCAAAATGCCAAATAGAAAAATGTGTTACCGTAGCGCAGTACATTTTCATATATCTTCTTTCGTAATATCCGGTTTTGTTATCAGCTACAAGCTACAGTGAGCTGTGAGCGTATGTATAAAGATATTCAGTATACACAATGGAATATGGATATCTTTTGGTTTAGGAGTAAGCTGATTATTCATGTTAGTGGCAGATATATCCTGTAAATATTATATTCGGAATTAATAGAAATAAAATAGTGGCAGATGATAGGCTGTAATAATTATTATAAAAAGAATTTAATAAAATTTTGTGGTAAATGTTAATCCTCATTCCAAAAGAGGTCTTTAAAAATCATGATTGAATTAATAATGTAGGTATTTGAGTTTGAATATTTCTACTACTTATAATAAATATGATACAGGCTATATGTACAATTTTCTAGATCTTTCAAATCCTACTGTCTTTTTTGAGCAGCTATCGAACTAACTGTCGATTTTTCTATGTGGATGTGACATTCCAAACCGATGGTTCGGAATAGAAATTTAAAATAAATATTCATAAAACTTGTTAAAAAATTGATAAAACGTTTTAGTTCTTTTAACTCCCGACGACGAAGGGGCTTTTTAAAATTTATAGTAATAATATGTCCATTACGTGTTTATTGTTTTGTTATTTAATTCACCAAAAGTTTAATTAACAAGTCTTTAATAATAACAACTTTTTAGTGGAAAGTCTTTCTTATGTTAATTTTAGTTATATTTCCAATTAAAACAGATAGCTATCAATACCCAATTGATTATCTCTCGTTATTTAACAAGTTCAAAAAATTACTAGTGCATACCAAAACACCCTAAATCACCATAACTATCATAGATAAATATACCTATATCGCATAAAACAATTTCTCAAGAACCATAATATCCCTACTTAAGGTCGTAATTTAATTTTGTTTGTGCGTAACAATAAATGAAATTAACTTTGTCTGAATTCCAACAATGTCCTCTTCTCACGAGATAATACTTTGCCCTTTGTCCTTATTCATTCAAGTGGACAACGGCAATGAAATAAAAGTTTATGACATGCTTCTGCAGTAATTTTTATTTTATTCACACACCACGATTGCTCTTATTAGATGAAAGAATAACTTGGATTTGTAACAATGGTGAAAATTAGAAGACCATATCGGTATACAAATATTAACTGGTGCTACCCCGCGGTTTTACCCGCACTGCTCCGCTTTTATAGGTCTTAGCATGATGTTATGAGCCTATAGCCTTCATCGATAAATGGGCTATCTAACACTGAATGAATTTTTCCAATCGGACGTGTAGTTTCTGAGA
Organism: Colias eurytheme; assembly: GCF_061535395.1. Classification (NCBI taxonomy): domain Eukaryota; kingdom Metazoa; phylum Arthropoda; class Insecta; order Lepidoptera; family Pieridae; genus Colias; species Colias eurytheme. The sequence goes on from NC_143004.1 coordinate 4,260,127, forward strand.
TAAGCGCGTTCATGCAAATAAACAAATTTTTCAGTTTTATATAATATATATTTATTAGTACAGCCATGTTAATTGTGTTTGTAGCATAATTAAGTAACAATAGTTGAATGTCGTATTTAATGACCTATTTGTATGTATTAAATCACCTATGAATAGCATATATTTTAATATTATAACATCTCGTATCGCTTGGTATTTAAATTTCAACCTTCTTATTATAACTTCTCTGAGATATCGCGATGAAATGTTCAGTCAACAAATCTGCCTTGCACTATGAAAACAAGAATATTTGTGTAATAGCAGTACGTGCAGGAAAAATGTATTAAAACTTCAGAGTTTACGAGTTTATTCTCAGGAATATGACCCACTTCTTATTTATATAGATAACTAGCGTAGCACCCCGGCATTGCACGTGCTGTCAAAAGTTTTGTCGTAGGTGGCAATTCAGAATCCTTCGTGGCCGTATATACAACATATTGGTCAAGACAATTGCATGATCAAATGCACATTTTGCCATTCTATACAGAACATACCTACATACAAACATAAATTGTTATTTGATCATAAATATTTCTCATGAATATTATAAAAAGCACAGATAAAAAAGCTACATTTAAAAATCGTCTGTAAATCCAACGTAAGCGTTTCCCATCTGCACAAACACCGCTTCAAACAATTTAAGTGACAATCTATTCCGGGGGACATTTTAAGACCCAATCGAGTTTCAATCTGCACCGAACGAGTCTAGAAGGTTCTAGAAAGTTCTAGATATATGTAACAATGGCTTAATGGTATTAAGGAGGTGCAATGTCTGTGTCGACACTAGCAATTCAATCCCTTTTATACGGTTGAAGTTTCATTTATGTGGACTCTTTTAAATTACTTCTAAAAGGTGTGGAGATATATATTGTAATGGAAGTGTAAGTAGATAAAATGTATAAGTATATTAATAATATCTATATGAATCGAAAGACTAAAAAATGTAAGTTTAAGTGGGTATGTGAGCTTTTTACCTATGTAATGTAATATTAATATTATTTTACTTATTATATGTATAAAAGTCAGTTTGGTTTTAGAACGGGGTTCAGTCCTCAGATAATACAATCCATCAAGTAATAGGTGCAATGTGGTTTTATTTACTACTGAAGACTGAAGATCATTTCACTGGACCATAAATGGTATTTCTACAGTAAATTTCTACATTTTATCTGAGCTCGTCATTTAAGCCATAATTAATTTATTTTATTAACTAGATTTCCGCCCGCGGCTTCGCCCGCATTTTCAAAGGAAAACCCGCATAGTTCCCGTTCCCGTGGGATTTCCGGGATAAAACCTATCCTATGTGTTAATCCAAGTTACCCTCTATATGTGTGCTAAATTTCATTGTAATCGGTTCAGTAGTTTTTACGTGAAAGAGTAACAAACATCCATACATCCATACATCCATACATCCATACAAACTTTCACCTTTATTAGTATTATAAGATATAAGATTAAGATTAAGATTAAGATAATCACTTCATCCTGCTTGATGTACCAATTGATCCATAGACTAAAAGAAGTAATGTTTCGCTTTCTAAGCTAATTGTACTCTGTACCCAATTAAAGGTAAACATTAAATAGTCTGCTATACAATAAAACATTTCTTATCTTTTATTACATTGCCGCCAATTCATCGCCGCGATAAGCACCTACATTAGGCCTACAACAATCCGTTACAACGATAAAATACCAAATGACCTTTTTTTATAAACCCACAGAACCTAAAATAACATAAAGTTGTTTTGCTAAGCTCACAAAAAGCGAACTTTTCGCTCGAACTAATAAAACTTCCTAAAAGGTCAGATGCTAATCTTTCGTGAATGTCACAGAAATATCGATAATATCATCTGTGGCACTTGGTTATTGCAATAAATAAAGTGTTTAGATACTGGGTAGTTGAAAAATTTCGCTACTACTACTAAATAATAGAAATTTTATGTTCTTAAGAAACCTATACATATAATTGGTTTACTACCACCTTTGAATACTAGATTTATCTACATTATTCAATCTATATGAAAATTCGTATTTATATTTTGATACCTAGCATAGCTACGTAACATATTATACTATGTACTACGTAGCGATTAGCACATTACTTTGTTCAGTTTAGGTTTAATTAATACACACACGATTTCGATAGTAAGTAATATGTAATTCTAAATTTATGTAATTAGATGTAGGTAGTTATTTTGAATACAATTCTGTTTAATCTGTAGATTTCGATTTCGTCGTAAATTTTAAATATGTAACATACCGATAAGATAGTTAACTCCTAATATCCTTATTTAAAAAATTTGTTAAAATTTGTTTGGTATTAAAATAATAATTATTCGTTTACGCATTAACTCCATCACAACACCAAAAAATTATAACAACAAAATCTCCACATCTTTCAGAACCTTTAAAAGAAATATAAAAAGAATAAAATGTAGGAATGGAACAGTTAAAGAATAATATAGCCTCTGGTGCGTTCTAGAATATAAAACATAGCGCAAATATACAAGTTTATTTTAAAGTTTTTTTACAACGTATAAACAATTCTCTCGTTTAGAAATTGTTTCATGAATAACGGTCATTCAAGTTGAGTATTTTCTTTACTTTTCTAGTTCTATAGAATGTTTACGTTTAGCCGGTATAATATTATGCAAACATATTCTTATCTAATATTATAAATGCGAAAGTTTGTGAGGATGTGTATGTGTGTGTTTGTTACTCTTTCACAATGTATGTCTGTGTCTTTCACGCAAATACTACTGAACCGATTACAATGAAATTTAGCACACATAAAGGGTAACTTGGATTAACACATAGGATAGGTTTTATTTTGGAAATCCCACGGGAACGGGTTTTTCTTTGAAAACGCGGGTAGCTAGTACTTCATAGATGCTATAGAAGTATGCTAACTAATGTAAATCAAATGTCTTTATTATCCCTACTGGCTAGATAAATTGTTTAGTTTTAAAAATAAATTTTCAGAATGGCGAATTTAAAAAGTATGGAGAAATTAGGCTTTTAGTTCGGCGAAAATGTCAACGAAGCTGTTGCTGAAGCACAAACTAGTGAAAAAAATTAAACTTAAAACTAGGTATTTTCTATATTCATATTTAATTTTGCAGCATTCAAAAAACCATATCCCAAGTGAATATTTTAGTGCTGGCATTTTATTTCACGCTTTTTCGCAAAACTCATCAAAAATGAACGTTAATAAACGGCGTTAAATTAAAAACCTCTGAAAAGTTTCCTATTTGATATTATATCGCGAAGGATTTGTTTGAAGTTTTAAATAATAATAACGAATGGCTTGTTCTACGCAATCACGCCTAAACTACTGAACCAATTTTCATGAAATTTGGTATGGAGATATTTTGATACCCGAGAAAGGACATAGGCTACTTTTTATCCCGGGAAAATGACGCAATCCCGGAAATCCCACGGGAACGGGAACTATGCGGGTTTTTCTTTGACTGCGCGGGCGAAGCCGCGGGTGGAAACCTAGTAGGTATTATATACTTGTAACTCGTTCACTCAAAAAAATTGATCGAATCTGTATGAAATTTTATTACATTACAATATTTACAGCTAGATTACCTATAGTATAGTCTATAGATAAGCGCATAGGCTAGTCACTAAATAATTATTCAACCACATCAAGCCAATTATAATAGGTTAAAATTAAATTATTCCTCTACGAATAATGTCATTATATCTTCTGTCACTTTAGGGCCGATTTTTCAATGCTTGGATAAAACTAAATAAAACTTATTCGCCGAATAATGTATACCTAAAACACAGTATAAAACTACCATTTTAAAACGTATTCTAATTGCCCGTATTTGACAGTTTTCGTGACATTTTAATATTATCGTGTAATACTTAATTGGACGGATAAGTTTTCTGGTTTTTTCCAAGCATTGAAAAATTGGCCCTAATTATTGAAACCACCTCAAACATGGTCAGCTTAAAAATTAAAATACATAAAATTATTTATCACATTTCATTTCAATTAGGTGACCCAAATCCCTTTGCAACTGTTTATTGAGAGATCAAACAGAAAGCAATTTACGATTTTTATTATACAATGCTTGAAAAACAAAGGGTGAATATTAGGTACCTACTTATTCTATGTTTTTGTATCTGATTGAGATATCGCTTGATAAATTGGTGTCTGCTTGTTTCATTTGTTTTCTTTATTGTAACCGATTGATGAGTTCATTTTGGGTGTTTTTTATTGTACTGAATATTGTAGACAAGTATTAAGATGACTTATCTATACTAATATTATAAAGCTGAAGAGTTTGTTTGTTTGAACGCGCTAATCTCAGGAACTACTGGTCCGATTTGAAAAATTATTTCATTGTTAGATAGCCCATTTATCGAGGAAGGTTATAGGCTATATAATATCATCACGCTAAGACCAACAGGAGCGGAGAAACGTGGGTAAACCGCGAGGCACAGCTAGTAATAAATAAACATGACTGCTGTTGGTTATTTTTGTTTGACAATCACAGGAACTAGTAACTATGATAAGGTGTTAATTTTGAGTCATTTATCGAGGAAGGCAATCGTAACATCACACTACGAATAGAGACAGGTGAAACCGCGGTATATTACGTAGCCGCCTTGACCTTTCTCAATTTAATTAGAATACTGTTTATGATGTAGGTACATAAACAATCTAGTCCTATAAGTAATATACCAACTTCTGTAAGTAATTTTAAGGTAATTCTAGTTTTTGTTCACAATTTGCCTGTTTAACAAAAATGACCAGTCAAATTCCCTTAAGTTCAGAAAATTTCTAAAGCCACTTCAACCATTTGGCTTAAGCGTATTGTACTTTATTTAATAAGGCAATATAGGTCTTTTATTCAACGAAGCGGGAATAAGTGGTTAGTTCTTTATAAAAGCTGAATACTAAGACTAATTATTGGGATTTGGCGGAATAAATGAGCCCTAGGGTCTAATATAATTTGCATTTTTCACTGAGCGCTCTTTTTGCTAACCATTAAACTAATGAAAATGCTATAAACATAGTTTAATTCAGCAAATACTTAGAGCTCAGTGTCTTTAAATGATTATTTTTTTGTTATCTTTATACTCAAACTCAAACATTTATTTATTTAATTAAACTTCTTATAGAAGCACTTTTGAAACGTCATTACATATTTTTAACATTTACCACCGATTCGGAAGGCAGTATCTACGGAGAAGAACCGGCAAGAAACTCCATAGTTGCTCTTTTAGTAGATTGAACTGCCTTATTAAGCACCTACAAATCTAAGATCAAATTCTTGAAAAGCACTGCAGATACACTTTTTATAAATTTTGATTTTCTATTAAAATTACTTAACAACAGCACCTATCCCTTAATTTCGTTGCCATGGCAACATCATCTTATACTCCTTAATCTTTGATCTTGGCCAAAAGCCGGAAAGCGATAATTAGGCTCCTTTACGTCCCCTATATATCTATCTCATAATATAACATCTGACAATATCTACAATCACTCTCACAGCTAAAAGGGTAAGATTACAATCAAAGATAAGTGGATAGCTGAATCGACGCAGTAAAACAAAAGAGAATCACTAATATTCCTTACAATTCAACAGAAAACCTGTTTAAACGCACAATTAATTCATCGTAGAAATTAATAGCTTGTAAATCGAAATCGGCCAACGTCTTGGAAACAAGAAACTCGGAATAATAAAACTCCGTCGCGACAGTGTCTGTTGTGACAGCGATTCGTATTTTCTATTTTTCATTATTGTTGCTTGTAGATAAACATGGCTGTTACTTTTATGTAGATAATAGCTATCTATAATATAAAAAATATATATACCGGCCCAATTGAGAACCCCCTCCTTTTTTTGAAGGCGGTTAAAAATGAATCGCAAAATGTATTGGTAAGCGCATAACTCGAGAACGGCTGAACCGATTTCATTGATTCTTTTTTTATAATAATCCCTGAAGCACGGGGATGGTTCTTATGAAGAGAAAACGTAAACAAGTACCACGGGCGAAGCCGGGGTGGACCGCTAGTAGTATTATATTATCTGTGGTAATAGAATAAAAATATACAACTGGTATGAGATGGGAAGACTTTTCTTTGATAAAAATATCTTGTGTTTATATAATTTTTGTTTTTATTCCTTCATTATTTTAACTCCTTCTTAATTTACTTTAAAATTGTCAGGCGATCAGTTTTGTTTTCAGATACGTGTATAATACACATTATTTAATAATTTTTTCTTACGTATTTTCCAAATACATAAATAAATCTATTTATCCTGAAGCATGTAAAGAAAAGACACAATGAAAGAAGCTGTGGCAGAAATATTTCAAGTGATTGCGTGTAGTGAATTCGCGAAACTAAAACGTATATTGTTTTCTTTCTTTACAATAATTTTTTTGTCGTACAGAATAAAATATATCTTACTAATTTAAGCATTGAAAGAGGTTCTACGAAAAGTATATAAATTTCAGACCTGTGTTATCTGAGCCTAGAACAAGATACTAATTAAGTTATTTATCTTTATATCATGCCATTAATTATTTGGGGACAAATCACAAAAGTATTTGCACTTCCAATGAAGATCGGGTAATTAATTGGGATCATCCCTGATTCTAGGAAAATGTTTATTTTAACGCAAAATCTAATTCGAGAGAACATTAGCAGAATAAAAGTGTTTAACAATGTATTGTTTAAAAATAATATTTATTTTCATAATGTGTGCTTTTTGCATACCTACATAGCAAAAATTTTAAGACCGCACGCTTGAGTTATCTTTTAAATGATGTTATTGGCTACCAACATCATTTTAATTGTGATCTGAATTTATTTTCATTGCATGATTTATGAACAGAATATTGCTCGGACAATATTCAAATATCCATATATCTAAATATCAATATTTTCCATAATTCATTAATAAAGATAAATCATAAAGCTTATATTGTCTTAACCTAAGCTAAAGTCCATTTCAAGAAAGAAGTCCCGCAGACGCAGCGCTGTATGCGCGCGTAAGAATGTGGGGAAATCTGTGAGGGAAATTATTTATCGTTCATTTAATTTCATTTTATAAAGTACTATACTCAAATATTAAGATAAAAAAATGGATATATGTAATGTATTGGCCGATCTCCCCATCTGTTAAATTAGTTCCATGATTGTCCGCGGGACTTCTTTCTTGAAATGGACTTTACCTAATATAGGCCCAATGTTTTTTTATGTAGTGACTATTTACTTAATCTGTGAAGAAACATTCACAACCAATGATTCTTTAAACAATTATAAACACGTTAAAGCTATCCAACATCGGCCTACACAATTGATTATTGAAGTATAAATTTATACGAATAAACATTTTGCTCGCAATTAAAACTTCTATCTGCTCAATCAGAAATTCATTAAACAAACAATACGCAAAAGGGAGTCGTTTATTATCTGTGGCTGATTTTAAGCGCCATTTGTAATTTCTGACAATTTAAAAAAATTAGCTGTCATCATTTTTTTTTAAATTGGCGGTTCAATGGAGATTAATGGTAATGAACGGTTGTCTTATGGGTATGCTTTACAAAAAGACGTTGGTAATAAAATTATAATTTCGATGATTTGACTTAACTCGATTGATTAGTAAAACTAAACTCATAGTGACATACATATATTTATTATTTTCCATCTAATTCAAATCCATGTTTTCCTGTGGAGTTCTATGGGATGAAATTGGATGAAACAATACTTTTTATAATAGGTATAACGCCGTGATTTTTTTTTATGAGTTACCTAATTGATTTATAAAAAAATAACTAAGGATCGGAATTAGGAATGAAAGTAGTTTTGTGCATGTATTCATTCATTCATGTACATTCAACTATAAATAGAAAAAACAATAATTTGCATAACAACAAAACAATATCCAAAAAATGAAAACAATCCTATAAAAAAAAATATCCAGAAATATGAAAGTCGAACAAAGCAATTCTAAATGTACTTTGAAATAAAATGATGCAACTATTGTCTTGTTAGAAAAAAACGCGTGACCCACTTTACTTATATCAAAGGAAGTATAAAAATGTAAAATGATTTTAATATAGTTTTCTATAAGTGATGCATAGAATATCATGTGACCGTTTTACTGTTTACGGTTTATAAAGAACTAGCTTTCCGCCGGCGGCGGCTCCGCCCGCGGTTTCAAAGAAAAACTCGCATAGTTCCCGTTCCCGTGGAATTTCCGCGATAAAACTTACCCTATATTACTCGTGGATAAGCTTTCGAATGGTGAAAGAATTTTTAAAATCGGTCCAGTAGTTTATGAGCCTATTCATTACAATCAAACAAACAAAGTTTTCCTCTTTATAATATTAGTTTAGTGTAGACTAGCCTGTTGGTCTTGATGATATGAATATGAAAGGAATTTTTCAAATCGGAAGTTCCTGAGATTAGCGCGTTCAAACAAACAAACAAACTCTTCAGCTTTATAATATTAGTATAGATAGGTAACTATATTATTATGAAAACTAGGCGGTTAAACTATGATACAAATAAATAATACTAGGCATTCGATTTGGTTTCACCCGACTTGACCGCATTGACCTACGCTGTTGGTTGACCACGCATCGCAAAGGAATGTAGGTAAATCAGGAATGTTTGGCTTTCTTTATAAAGGTAGAAAATAATTCATAGGTATTCAGTTACCTACATAATCATTTAAACATAAACAACGAAATTGAAACAAATAAATATTACCTCTTTATAATATAACTTATGAATCGAAATAAACAGATTTGTTTTTACAAATTTCTTCATATACATTCTTACTCAAAACCATAATAAAGCTCCAGAGCAATAAATCATTGCCACTATGAAAAATGTGCTTGTCCAAAAAATAACACAATATCCATTCAATATGCATATCAAGAACAGAACACTTATACTTCAATTCAATACAAAAAATCTGCACTTGAAAACCGCGAAATAAGAATTCATTGATCGTTGACGCATGAAAATTTTCAATTTCTCATATTATGTAATGTACACTATATAGTATATAAAGTACAATATACAGGGTGTCCCGCTGTCGGTGTAGGTACTGCTCAATGGTAGGTACTTATAGTTTTTCATATTCTGACTATGTAAAAAATGCTCCTAAAATTTCCAACGGATTTTTTCTATGAGATGAATTCTTAAAATAATTATATTATCTGCATTGTGGACATCTCTACCTTTGCCACTATGTCAGCTTGCATTAAGGATTGTTTTTTCGTAGATACCATTAACCATGACAATTCACAACATTAGAGAGCGTATGTAAAGCTATAAATTATTCTATTGAGCATTACTAAGCTCACTTGGTGTACTCACAAACCGCTGGACACCCTTTATTTAATACAAATCAAACACTAAACCTTACTACATTTGGCTATGACGAATGTGTTGGGGAGATTGACTCATAAATTACCTCCCTCAATATTTACGACTTCCTTTAATTTTCCCCGAAATTGGGTTAGGCACGATTGGGAATCATCCGTAGTGTATTTCAGTCAACAAATTATATCTATTTGGTGCAAAGTATAGTCGAGAAGATTGTATACTTAGGTAATAAAATCGTAGCACTAGCTTATTTTGATTTATCGATAAGAATTCATAATGTATTTCGCACAAATATGAGTAGATAGAGTTAAATTAAACAGACAAGACATGTTATTAATTGGCTTATTTCTCTTATGATACGTAGGTATTATATTAAAAGAAAATATATAAATAATTTTTGTGACATATCTCGTGTAGGTACGCCATATTGAATTTTATTTGACGTCACATATTAATATGTATTAGCTTAACTCGATAGATAATAATTAATATCGCCCTATGTACATATATCTATTTTCATGTTATTTTGGGTAATAAATACATTTTTATGTAATTATTAGGTACTCCTAAAAACCGTAAATAACACATCTAATAGTCCGGGATACATCGCCCATTTTTGCAAGTGATTACTATCAAGCTAATTTTTCGTGAGTAGCTTTATTTTGATGAGATGCCCAATAATTTCATGTACAAAACTCTCGATTGTGGTAGCTACCAGAGGAAACCCAGAGGATAAAATATTTTGATTTGATGGTTCTCTATAATATATGGATTTTAATTAATTTGCACACATTCAAAATATTACCCGAAATAAACAAACATAATGGAAAAGTCAAAGTGCATAAACAACTAAATCACAACCTACTTTAATTCTATTTTTCATAACGTTCTTGGTCAAAACTTGATAATGCAATAAATCGACATTAGAACTTCCCGCGGTGAAAACAACCATCTTGCAGGCTCCTCACGTTTCCAAGTTTACTCTTGTGGTTTCAAACATAAACTGTAGCGGTTGGTTTGTTCAGTAAATACATTACCTTTGATCATATATTTCTGCTATTAGTACTATAGGTACGTAATCTATACTATCTATAGATACTAATATTATAAAGAGGAAAACTTTGTTTGAAGAAGAAGAAGACTTCTTCTTCTTCTTCTTCTTTTAAAAATACTTTATTGCACACTTAATACAGGATTATAAACTAAGAGCCATACAAGTAACAACATGTGCAGCGGTCTTATCGCTGTAAGCGATTTCTGCCAGACAACCCGAAAATTTAGAAGGATTATATTTATGGTGGTGGTGCATTACAAACTTAAAATTTGTTTGTTTGATTGTAATGAATAGGCTCATAAACTACTGGACCGATTTTAAAAATTCTTTCACCATTCGAACGCTACATTATCCACGAGTAATATAGGATAGATTTTATCCCGGAAAGTCCACGGGAACGGGAACTATGCGAGTTTTTATTTGAAACCGCGGGCGGAGCCGCCGGTGGAAAGCTAGTGATAATATAAAGCTGAAGAGTTTGTTTGTTTGAACGCGCTAATCTCGAGAACTTCTGGTCCGATTTGAAAAATTATTTCGGTGTTAGATTGCTCATTTATCTAGGAAGGCTGGCTATATATCATCACACTACGACCAACAAGAGTGGAGCCACGGGGGTAAAACCGCGCGGAGCAGCTAGTTTAAAATAACCTTGACTATGTAAATATATTAAAGTGTGTGGAATTTTCATTTATATCAAAGATTAAGATATATCGAAAGATTGAAAACAATTTGATGCCAATTTTTTTTTAATATCGATGTGGTTAAAGTATGATATGAATATCATGACATCTTATAAATTATTTTGCTCAAAGCGTAAGAATATTACTAAAATCGTATAATATGGTCTAACTATGAAGCCTAATATAATATATATACCTACCTAATGCATTAGGCGTAATCAATCCTTTTACGTTACAAAGTGTTAGAACATAACTACAAATAATACAAAAGTTAATATAAATAATACATTAGTTACCACTGTGATATAACCACATATACTTGAGAAACATAATCCTCTTTTGCGCAGTTGGAAAAATACAACTAAAAGCATTCGTCAATAAACCGACCGCGCCATGACCGCAAAGCGTTTACGGATCATAGAATACAATTAACCATAAGCGCCTCGATATATAATAAAGTACTTTATTATACTATAGGTATTTATTATACAGGGTGACTGGTAAGACGTCAGACGCATTTTGACAGGAGCTTTTTCTCATGAAACTGAACAACTTTTGTTCTACAACTTTGCTGAATTCGTAGAAAAAATTTTGGACTTTGTATGGAAATCGGTCAGCTGATTAGCGAAGTTTCCTTACAAAGTCCAATTTTTTTTTTAGAATTCAGTAAAGGTGTAGAACAAAAGTTGTTCAGTTTCATGAGTAGTAGTTCCTGTCTAAATTCGTCTAACGTCTTACCTTTCACCTGGTATATTTTATTCGATCGTATCAAGGTCATTAATCTACATTTATCACGATACTAGTGGTCCGCCCCGGCTTTTCCCGTGGTTACATATTTACGTTTTCTCTCCATAAGAACCATTCTCGTACTTCAAGGAGTATTATAAAAAAATTATCGAAATCGGTCCACCCGTTCACGCGTGATGCCGTGACATATAGATTAATAAATAAAAAGTTAAAAATACAAGCTTTTATGTGAGTGCGCCAAACTAAGAAAATAAAGTTTTCCGCTATCGTATGTGTCTTGCGACCTATTACTAGGTATTAGTACTATTTAAGGATTTTAAGGCACTTAGTTGTAATGTTCCACTTTGAAGACATTATAGTTTTAATTTCCCTCCGCTGTTTAACTTAATTAAGCGGGAATTCTTTTGAAAATGCCAACAAAAATATTTCTTTGTTTAGATAGCTATATTTATACGTACATTAAATAAGTTCTAGAAACTGTTCTGATAGCCAAACTGTTAATCTCATTGTGAATGAATTTGATATTAGAACATTCTGACCTCGAAATAATGCAGTATAATCTATAATCTATAAGTGAAGCCCCATGTCCCCTAGTGGGTTAAGGGGCAGATGCATATACAGGGTTATTTGTAAAACACCAGCAACCTCGCAGGACAAGATAGCTAACATCTTAAGTTTAACAACATTTGTTTTACGACTTTTGATAATTTGTAAGATTTTATTTTCATACAAAAATAAATATTCATTTAATTTTCCGTTTGAATATTATAAACTCTTTACGTAATTTTTAGTTTTTTAGTTTACGTAATTTTTGGGCATCCCAAAAATAATAATACGTAAACAAGAAGCGAACGAGAGGGGAAAGGGGGCGTCGCGTCGTCCTTTCGATAATGAATAGAACATAGACTTACAAATGTTAGGAGAGTACAATAAAAGCTTAAAAAATCATTTAAAAATAATTTATTGCGTTATGCCAAAAGTCGTAGAACAAATGTTGCTACTTATGATGCCGGTGTTTTACAAATTTAAACCATAATAGTTAGGTACATCTGTTTCACTGATCGATTTTATTTAGGGACAGGTAGGTGATCAGCCTTCGGTGTTCTGCTAGACCGAGACAATTCCGATTTGAAAAATTCTTTCGGTGTTACATAGAGTTATCGAGAAAGGCTTATCATCACGCTGAGACAAAGAAGAGTGAAACAATGCTGGTAAAACCGCATATAGCTAGTCGGTTATAATATTTTATTTTGTACTTAAATTCAAACTTCAGAAACAAAATATATTCGTTGTTTTGCTATCCCATAAAGTATTAACTGCATATTATGAATTTAATTAAAGGTTTATCAATTTTATTTATTTGTACAAATTGCTCGAGGTTGTTTGAAATAAAGCAAAAAGAGGAATATAAACAATGTACGTTTGATATTTAAATATTTTGTTTACACGTACCTAAATATAAAGAAAATCGTTGTGATAATCGGATGAGAATTTTGTAATACCTAGAGAGAAAGTACTGTTAATGCTGTAGATATACAATTTTACTTTAAGGAAACAATCTATGATTTTTTTGTGAAAACTGCAAAAAAGAGATTTCCGAAAACTTGCTTACCACAACCGGGAAAAGAACCGAGCAAAATTAGTTAAATTTACAATTTAAATTGATCGTTATATCTATAAAATTTCTCTAAGAGCAAGAACGAGCTTTCACATTTATATTATAACCGGCATTCCGCCCGCGGCATTGCCTGTGTTTTCAAGAAAATCCCGCCTAGTTCCCGTTCCCGTGGGATTACCGAAATAAAACCTATCCTATGTGTTAATCCAGGTTACCCTCTATATGTGTGCTAGATTTCATTGTAATAGGTTTAGTAGTATTTGCGTGAAAGAGTAACAAACATACGTAAACATACACATACATCCTCACAAACTTTCGCATTTATAATATTAGTAGGACATAGAAGGTCTGTGTAGAATGTAGCACAACTATATATGTACCTACCTATATTTAACCAAACTCAAATTCAACGCCATTAAAGCATCCCAACACTTAAAATCTGCCCCCATTTATATTTCCTGCCTCAAGCTATACCCTCAAAGTCAGCGATACCTCATTAAAATATTTTACGGCTTCCGCCTTACCTTGTTATGATTTTTGAATTTATTTGCGTGTTTCAAGCTTTTGTTATTGAAGAATTTTAATACAGTAGGTGAGATCTTGTTATGAATATTCAGTAGAATAAAATATTGATTGCAATTTTTCCTACTAATATTACAAATGCGAAAGTTTGTGAGGATGTGTGTGTGTGTTTGTTACTCTTTCACAAAAATACTACTGAACCGATTACAATGAAATTTAGCAGACATATAGAGGGTAACTTGGATTAGCACATAGGATAGGTTTTATCCCGTATATCCCACAGGAACGGGAACTATGCGGGTTTTCCTTTGAAAACGCGGGCGAAGCCGCGGGCGGAAATCTAGTAGGTTATAATTTTTGAAGCCGTCGTCTTTAATGACAAATACATTATTTGTGTCTGTAATATAAGGATTCGGTAAGGATATTATTATAATTGTAATTGATTCGTTTGTTATTTATTGTCCAAAAAGGTACAGAAAAGATTCAAATAGATACACATTGATAAAACTAAGAGAAAAAGATCGAAATTCATATACAATCCACTAATTAATACCTGATGCATAACCTGTAATGTTATGCATTACAAAAATGAATAAATGCGTAAAAAACTTGTATTATACACAACAATCGATAAACAAACATACTAATATTTTCAGATCTACCAAAGCTTTGCGATTCGTAGAACAGTGGCGCAAGATGGATGACATCCAACAGACAAACCGTTTCACTTTAGCCTTAATTTCATGATAAAGCTCAACGTTCTCTACGCGAATTGAAATATTACCTAATAATTAGTCTAGATATGGGTTTTTGACTTTTTGAAAAAGTATTTATGCAACTAGACTGCTTTTGGAAAAGTATTTGAATTGTTAAAATACGTATAATTTAATATTATTATAAGAAATTACACGCGAGGCGCAGCAAGTCAACGACTATTAGCAAAGTGAGGGTAGTTGGGTCGAACGTCGTATAAACAACGTCCGAGCTCCTGGGCACGATTCATACGAATGCGGCATTTACAGTATTCGACAGCTAGCATGTTTTGACAGGAAATTGTGACAACTATAATGACAACTATTCATCCAATAAAATGTTAAATCATAAGTTACGTCTAACATTATATTTACCATAAAACTAAGATTGCATAGATAAACACAGTTTAAACTCATTTAAAACAATCGTAAAACATTCATAATCGATGCAAATAGCAGAACAACTTAAAGTCCAGGAGACCGCTTCAACAAAACTTATGTCATTAATTTCAGTGACAATGGATAATAAAATAAGATACGACTGTTTTGCCTCTATAGTTCTATGAAGTAGTTGATATTGTCGGATCGCATCTGATAATGGGGTCTTTTATTGCTTTAGTCGAGGCTTAGTTAGGGACCAATTGCTGAATAAACATGTCGGCTATAGTGGACAAGAAACGTTCGATTTCAGTAAATTATCATTATCTAAAGCCGAAAGTTTTGTGGGATATATATGTTAATGAATACGAATGTTGAATATTAACATATAATTATTTAATTGATTTAATTATGGCGAATTTATTAATATTACAAAACACATCTCATCTGTGGCTCATAATAATATTAATTTGTGTACACATTCATGTATTTGATTTTACTTCCTGTGTTTTTTTACAAAAACTTTAGTTTTCGAACCACCTCAACCTATTTCTTCGCAATAAATCACGTTTAAAGTTTATTAAAAAGTGTTAAATTTATTCATCAATGTATGTTCATTTTATAATAGAAATTTAGGCAAATAACTAGTTTCATTTAGCGCAAACAAACCTAGCCTTGCGGTACACCTAAAGTCAATACTAGTTGTTGTTACAAAGCTAAAAACACTGATGAATGAGCGGTTTGATCAACTTTGACAACTGGCCACTAGGCTATATCAAGAGAATACGTAATTGGCTTGTCATGACCTTACACAATAGAATGGTTGAAAATTTTATTAGAATAAATTGTAAAAAAGTGTCTTTTCCTGTATGATATTGGCCACATCTTCGACTATTATAGATGTAAGATATAGTAGTAGTAAATAGATAGAAGTTTTACAATGAGATTATCAGGAAGAATCTTTGATCATTTGTAACTCTTTTCTTTCTTTTCGTTAAATGTACTTACGGACAATCTATCGACTTTGTAAGGATTTTGTGTATTCTTCAATAGCAGTGTGTATTCTTAATTAGGGCGGGGCGAGGCTGGGACAAATACCTAGTTAAATTAAATCAAAATCGAAAACATCGAATTTCTCCTAAAATTCGGCAAAATCCCAGACCAACATTAATTTTCACTAGTCCGGCTACAAATTGTAATGTCGCCTCGGAAATTTAAATTAATTATTTTCAGAAAAGTTCCTGCTCACTTGTTTTTGCTCAAAACACTATCCAATGTGAACTGAAAAGCTTTTGCGAATGCTTTAAAGGAGTTAAAATAAATTACGTTAACTAGTTTTGCTGGGTTGTTTCGATTAAAGTAATCTGTCTAAAAATAAACGGGGAACCTCAATTTAGCGGATTTAGGTTCAGATTAATGTAGGGACGGCTATCTTCTAGTGTTAATAGCAAAAAGTATACTTATAGCAGGATAGATAATTATTATCTTTAGGTACTGTTTTGACCTGGATTCATCATCATCATCATCATCAGCCCATATATTATGTTCCCACTGCTGGGACACGGGCCTCCTATGAGGGTACAAGTGCGGGTTGGCGGATGACACATATCGTCGAACTTTTGATTCTTCGACATGTCGGTTTCCTCACGATGTTTTCCTTCACCGTTCGAGCAGTGGTGATGTTACAACATGCGCAGATAAATTGAAAAATCAATTTATTTCCTGCGCGCTCGCCCGGTCTCGAACCCCGGACTTATCGATTCGAAGTCCGAGGTCTCACCACTGAGCCACCACTGCTGACTTGGATTGCTACTAATTAATCTACTTACTTAAGTTTATCCTGATATTATCTATACTATTGGTATTATGTTTTTATTTTAATAAATGAAACTTTATATTGAGATTAAAGACAATAATAAAGTCGGCGTTCTGATATTCCGTCTTTCTCTGTTATTTGACCAGTATTATGACTATTGCTTACGCAATACATTTTTTAATTGCAGATGGTTCTATTGGTAGTAGTTTAGTAAGTAACCTGCTATTAATTAAAAACTTCAGGCAATGCTCGTACGCATATATTTTCAGCGTATTTCACATACAATTATGCGATACGAAGGTAGATTGTGGAAATATGTAAATTATATTTTGTCACGGTTTTCAAGCCCCGCGAAGTTTCAACGGATGCCGTGGTCTGAATAAATCAAACGCCAAACACACCGTAATATGCGGTTTCATAGCACTAATAATGTTGAAATTTATAAAACTACTCATTAAATCGACTATTACCTAAAAGCTGTTCTTACTAATATTTAAATTGTATTTTTAAATATTATAAAAAAAAGACGTGTGACACTCGGGGACTGCCGCGGTAAAGCTATTGCATAGCATGCCTTCAAGCCACACCTCCGTATCCGTCGTAGTGGGAAGCGTGAGGTTTTTTCGTTACGGAATTTCTCGATTCGGTCCCCGCGATCAAGGCCCGCGATCGAAGCTATGCAATAGCTTAAATATATTATTTGAAAAAAATGCGAAAGTGTGTATGTGTGTTTGTATTACTTTCACGTCGCGACGGAGCGATTTATGATTAGATTTTTGTGTCCTGGCTTAGTACGGTCTAGTCTAATAACTTAAATAGAATTAGAAATTAAAGACTTTTAACGGATTTTAAACGCGATTTATTCAATATATTATTTTCCCGACGTTTCGAACACTTTACAGCGAGCGTGGTCACGGGGAGACTCACTGTCTCCCCGTGACCACATGTAAAGTGTATAATACTCGCGTAAAATCAAACACTAAAAAGTACTTAAATAGACTTTTTTGCATGGTCGACCTTTAAAATCAATGTTGTAGTATAAATACCTATCTAAATCGGTTTGTAAATTCTGAATGTGTTTGAAAACACAACCTAGTTAACTTTTTTCTTTTCCTTTGAAGTATTTTCCAACTACACGAAGAAAATGTATTTTCCAACTATTTCGAACAAAAAGACAATACATGATCGATTAGGTCCGTCCTTTGTTCGTTAAATTGATCATTATATTTTTACTTAGAAACGAGGCGTTTACATTATAATTCTAATGGAAATTACTTATTGTGCTGCCTACAAAGAAGTTTTGTATACAAAGATTAACCTATTTTATTAATACGTTTATTTACCAGACAATTATTTTGATTTACCATTATAGTCTTCACAACATTTATGATAAAAAAAAGACGGGTTGCACTCCGGGAGTGCCGGCAGAAGTGAAAACTTGATTATTAACGTTGAGCATGTTTGATATCCATCCGTCTTACGCTTTTTCGATCAGGTCACGTGTCCTGACGCGAGTTTAAGATTTTATACCCATTACAGAAAAAGTGCTCAAAGCCGCTAAAGAAGTTTTCACTTCAAAACTGAATACCTAATACAATTTCACAGACAGACTTAGTAGTTTTAGTAGTAGGTATGGAAATATAGGAATGTTGAAATGAATCCATACTAATTACTAATATTATAAATGCGAAAGTAACTCTGTCTGTCTGTCTGTTACTCAATCACGCCTAAACTACTGAACCAATTTGCATGAAATTTGGTATGGAGATATTTTGATACCCGAGAAAGGACATAGGCTACCTTTTATTGCGAAATATGTACCATGGGCGAAGCCGGGGCGGACCTCTCGTATTGTATAAACATTTTCCATGTATACTATCACAGACCGCAGTATTTAAGGGTCTTAATCCCGACATCAAAAGGTCAAGCTTTCGAGACTTATAATTAACCACTATAGACTATAATAATAGTTGGTTTAATTCTCTAAGATAATTATAAACAAGCGCAAAGGAAAACATCGCGGGAAAATGGCATGTACATTGTACAGTGTACACTACAACAAAGAGTTCGATGTCATATCAACTTGCACTTGGCCACAGGTCAAAACTCTTATAGAAGGCCTGTGTCGCTGTAGTGGAATCAAATATGTACTTACAATTTTGTAATTTATAAATTATTTTGAAAACATAAAATTACACCAATTCGAATACCACAAACAGGCACTCAAAAGCGAAAAATAATATTATATACCTACCAATTATTTTAACTACCTAGTAAGTATGGTTTATATATCATATTCTGATTCTCAAATACCTATTTGAACTTACACATAAAAAGCAACATACCTACATACACACGAGCATAGAACCTCCTCTTTGTTTTTGTAAGTAAAAAGTAAAGACAATTATTATATTTTCCAGCCTAACCTATTTAAATAATTAATTATATAAATTATATTAAATCCTATAATAATAGAACATGTCCCACAATTATTTATACTCTATAGCATTGTTAACACTCAAATTTTAATGCTTATTTCATGTTATTGAAACGACATTCACCGTAATTGATTTAAAGTTTAAACGAGTCCACCATTAAAGCTTTTGTACAATTAAATTATATTAAAATTTATCTCGATGCAGTGATATGAATAACCTTTTGTGAATTTCACTATTTATTGCCCGTCTTTTTCGTTCAAAATAAAGCAGATTTTTATAAAGTCCATACTATCTATGCCTTAAACCGGGTACTAAACTACTTGCAGCAGGGGCAATATTGGTATAGCACCCTTAAATGGCTCCTTAATTGTGATGTGTATAGGTAAGCAGGGGCAATTTAGTGAACAGCTGAAATTGCTCCAACCGCTGCGCCATGCCAGCCGTGCAACCGTGATTTTGAGGTGAAGACTGAAGCCATAGTAACATTATGATAACAGAAGATTCATTTTTGTAATCTTCCTCTTCAAAATTAACTTATTGACTTCATTATTAAACAAAACTACGGAATTTTGATGTAAAATATTTTTAGTTAACATTTCAAATTAAAAAAAAAATGCTTGCTTAGGCTTTCGATAAATAAATAAATAAATGCTTATGACAATACTACGCGTTTATCCATATAAAACTAAATTACTTATTCAAACAAAACTGCTTTCCCCTATTGCATATAAAAATGTAGGTCAATGTATGAATAGTACAAAATTAGTACAGTAATTCATACATCATAAAGTTTATAATTCTACTATTCATACAATAAAATGAAACGTTTACGATTCAAGAAAAGTACTGCGACGTATATTCTGAGAATAAAACACTAATAAAATTATAAATAATTCGTACAATACCGTCCATGCGTGTAAAAAATAATGAATTTGCTAAATAATTTATGCAAATAATATTACAAAATGTAATCCTGTGCTGTTAATATATTAAAGTTAATTCTAGTGCAGGGGTTCCCAAACTGTGCGCCGCGGCGCCCTGGTGCGCCGTAGAAAGTAAGAGGCGCCGTGAGTCGATCTACTTATATTCGCGAATACCTTTTTTGAGCGCTCCAATCGGTAAAAAACATAATATTCTATTCGTAAAATGACATAATATTTTAAGGGCCGATTTTTCAATGCTTGGATAAAACTAAAGCGTCCAATAAAGTATTACACGATAATATTAAAATGTCACGTAAACTGTCAAATACGGGCAATTAGAATACGTTTTTAAAATGGTACTTTTATACATTATTCGACGAATAAGTTTTATCCAAGCATTGAAAAATCGGCCCTTAAAAAGCTTATTTCTATTCTCGTATTGTAGGTACCTATATCGACTGTTTCCTTTTCAAATAGCTAGGTTTGGTGGGTAGGGCGCCGTGACAAAAAAATTAACATGAAACTGCACCGCGAACTGAAAAAGATAGGGAATCCCTGTTCTATTGTATTATATATAAACCAAGATTGTTTAAATGTGTCTAAACCAACTGTAACTAAAAAACTATGCGTTTTTTTGCACAAAAATAAACTTACAAATCTTATATTATAATAAAAATATTGATAAGGCACTATCCGTAAGTAATTATTACATGTAGGTACTATTGTATTATATTACATATACATTTGTATGCTTTGAATCGCCTATTTATAATTAGTAGGTATCCATCTTCTAGTAAAACTAATAGACAAAGACTGAAAATTATTCTAAACACACAGCTTTCCTGTTTATTAAATCATTCATGAAGGGCCTACTAACGCCTTCATTCGATTTATTTAAAATTCCTTAATCTTTATACCTATGTATACTAGCAAATAAGAAATGCTTTCTTCGCTAAATAACATTTGATATATATCTGGACTTCTCTCTCTTCTAAGGCTTAGGACTATATTCTAAAGGTCAATAAGGTAAAACCGAGATTTTAACAGCCACTAAAAAAATAATCATTGAAGAACATGTAGATATTAATTATGGGGATTTCGACATAAATTATTATTTTTTGATTCTAACACTTTTTGTTCACTCGATTTCATTTATTCGTAAGTATTAAGATCATAACACCTAGTATCAGCATACAATCAATTTAAATTGTGTATCAAAAACACTGCATACCTATTTATCAATCTGTTACTTGTTAGAACGACATAGTGCGTCGCCAAACTAGCAGCGTCACGATCAGCCAATTACTAAATAGTTTCAAAAGATTCACCCTCCTTTATAAACCCGATGATTCGGCATTCCTATAAATATATCCTTTTATTACCGAATATCGAGCACATGCTAATATATTAATTCCTGCTTATAATGCTTGCGAAAATAACAATTGAATGAGTATGTGGTTATAATATGAAGAATTGTAGTAATTGTAGTAATGGTAATAATAATTAAACTATTGACTTAGAAATTTAGTATAGTTAGTCTACAAATGGAGTAATTAATATCACTAGGTCAGTAAATATGATAGACTAGATTTCCGCCCGCGGCTTCGCCCGCGTTTGCAAAGGAAAACCCGCATAGTTCCCGGTCCCGTGGGATTTCCGGGATAAAAACTATCCTATGTGTTAATCCAAGTTACCCTCTATATGTGTGCTAAATTTCATTGTAATCGGTTCAGTAGTTTTTACGTGAAAGAGTAACAAACATCCAAACATCCATACATCCATACATCCATACAAACTTTCGCCTTTATAATATATAATATATATATAATATATGTATTAGATATTAGATTCATACAATTTATCATTCGTATAAAACAAGCTTTTGTAGAAAGTTCTGGGGGTGTTTATATGTAAACGTAATTGTGAAATCAATTGAAATTAAACTCAAAATCAAACCCAAACATTTATTCATTCAATTAGACATCTTCTAGAAGCACTTAACATGTTAATCACATAACCACACAAACAAAATAGTCAAACTAATTTTTGTGTTTGCAAAAATTGAGTGTTTGAAAAGTCGTGTCCTTCAGCACTGAAAGCTTTCATGCCTAAAACAACAAAGCCTATTACAACTTAAAACCTAACGTAGGTACCTATACAATACCTACCTGATTCAACATAGAATAAATAATACTACGACATAGATAAATAGAATTGTCAATGAAAATCGTAAGCTTTTTTTTAATAACTAGCTGGCTCGGTTCGGAATTATAACTAAAAAAATTATAGCCTATGTATGTCATTTATTATGTACGGCTTTACAAAGTCATCGCTCATTAGTGTAGTCTGATAAAAAGTGTGTTTTTATTGTAAGAATCGAGATTTTAGAAATGAACTTGCATTTAATAAACTTTTAGAACGCTATTTTTCAATATGTAATATATATATAATATATAATGTTGTTCCCTCAACGAAGCTTATTGTTACACACAAGCGGACAAGACAATTATTGAGTTCAGGATGTCATACATATGTAAATCGAGTGATCAAAGCATAAGCGATTTATTAATGAAGTTTATACCACATTGTCTGAATAATACCTTCATATCTGTGTTCATATCTTCATACTGACTTTATTTTTTATCTAAAGAAAAAATTATTGGCCAGAGCTTCGAAAATCAAAAAAAAAAAAAAACAACGTATGGCCAGATCTAAGCTAGAGCGTTCGAATTTTGAAATTGTATTCGAAGCATTTTAGATTGTTGATTGTTCATTTCCTACCTTTCGAGCTCTTTTGATCATAATATTTTATACATAATAATATATTATAGCTAAGTTATAGCTATTGTAGAGCAAGAATAATATTATATTCTTAGTGAAAAATCGAAGTAATAAATTGGGTACCTAGAGACGCAAAAAATATGCTCAAATATTCTGTATTAGCTATATTTTAATTTCAAATACCTTAGGTTAAGACAAAACAGTTGAAAAGGTTACATTTTCTTTGGCATAAATCATGAATTTCTTAATTAAAATATTTTATAAAAATAATACATAAATCACCAAATTTTCTTAAAAAATTTTTCATTTAATATTCAATTTATGTCACCTAAATTAATTCGTAAAGGTAAATTTAAATTTATAACAAAAACAATAATTACAGTCAATTCTAGTAATGAGCTTTAAAATTATTATAATCCTAAAATCAATTTGTTCAAAAGGAAATCTCGAAAATCCGAGGCACTTACAAATCCGATCTAATCAAGATATTCCAATGTAACATTAAACCGGTTTTAAATACAATCAAAAACCTACCTCAATTGAAAGTTAATTTGTCGAATACCAGTCTGAATACTAAATCACTGAAAGCACAATTTTTCTCACTATAATTACGATATAAAACGCGGGCGTACAATTAAACCAATTTTCAGCAGCACGTGCGTTCTGCTCGACGGTCAAACGGGTACTGAAGTTTTGAGGGCTTCAGGCTACAACGAGGGAAATGATGGAACACCGGTCCTCCAAATTTTCTTATAGAGCGCATGTGTAAATTTAAATCACTGAAATATGAGCTTTATCTCCCTGAAAAATAAGTTCATTTTTGCGTGAAAGCTCTTTTCATTAATCCATTGTTAGCATATAAATGTTAATGTTACCACACTTCGACAAATCCAACCCACCTATGGGAATAATTAATGAGTGTTTTAATTAACTATTTATGGCGAAAAAGAGAAAGTCATGTAAGGAAAGGACTATTCATATCTCAATGTAATTCGGTTAGTGTGTCAACGTAAGAAGAAAACAAGCAGATGCATTCGTTATATTTGTTTTTAATATTTAATTAAAAACAGACAGAAAACGAATATTTTATAACAAATATGTTTTAAATATCAGTAATTAATCATAATCTCGAGCTTTATTACGAAAATTTAATGAATTTCGTAAAATCATAGTAGCTTGAATATTTTAACAATACCGATATTCAATATTGCGCAAAATTACACTATATCTTTTGTATTTATGTTTACAAATACATAATCAGTAATTATTTTTCATGAAGACAAAACAACTTGATTCTTTCAAGTGCTATAGGCAACTAACTAGCTTTCCGACCGTGACTTCGTCCGCTCTGTCTAAAACTCGATAAAATGTATGCTTAAGCCTTCGTAGAGAACCACTCTATGTACCTGAAAAAAAACGCATCAAAATGCGTTGCGTAGTTTTAAAGATCTGTTCATATTATATTATAGTTCTAAACTATGATGATGATACTACTAAAAACATGAAATTTTTGTTCCATCTAAAAATAGTTGCATTCTCCACTTAATAAATTGTCTTTTACTGCCGTTCGAACATAATTTACAAAGGAATTTAAACAATGAGGGAAGTTCCTCGTCGCTTTCTCATTAAACTTTTAATCTGCGATAGAGTTAGCTTACACGGTGTAAGCGATCGAAACTGATTCTAAGAAAGGGTTTATCGATAGATAGAAGAAAGATTGAATATTGTTGTGAAATTTTCTAGTGTAGTGCGTATTTTATGAAGGTGTTAGATTGTATTTGTTACGCAATCACGTAGAACAGCGTAGAACAGCGTAGAACAGCGAACAGCCATCAAAAGGATATTGATAAAATGTTGCTTACTTTGGTATAACGAAAGGTACCTGAGCTTTTAACAAAGCCTGGATAAACACAAGTAGAAAACAAAATGTAGGTAATTCTATTGAATGGTTTAATACCTATGTATAATGTCGTTTGTAAGTAATAAAAAAAAATTAATGAAGTTTTCGTTCTAAATTATTCCACAAAATGTTTTCGTCTGCGGAGGAATTTCAATATAAGAGCAAAGTTTTTCCTTTTCTATTTTTAATAGAGATTAATTGAGACAAAAATTTATGGTACCGAAACTAATGATATTATACGTTATAATATATGATCAAACGAACTTCAGAGTGAAGTTCGATCATTATTATATGAATCGCTTCATTCGAAGATATTATTTACTATGTAGTTCCCTTTTTCAATGCTAGCAACCACGCACGCCTTTAGATTTTTTTTTTTTTTTTTTTTTTATATTGAGGGTATTACGACCTGACAAGTATTTGCTCGCTTTGAACGATATTCATTATTTTTAGAGTCTAATCTTACAAAACTTTGGGTTAGGGTGTGGTGGGTGTTAATATCTTCGAATGAAGCGATTCATATAATAATGATCGAACTTCACTCTGAAGTTCGTTTGATCATATATTATATTTCATCGCTTCATTCTTCAGATATTATTTACTATGTAGATGTTAAGAGATAAAAGTTTTGTAAGAACCATTTTGGGTGCAAGTTTAGAATAAAACGTAAACATCAATATTATTAATTTTGTATTAAAAATTAACGAAAATATAATTAAATACTATTTCTGTAAAATCGATTATGCAAATTCGTTCTCATTAAATACATTAAGTTTATGCAAAGGTTTTGGAATGTTTTGTCCAACCAGCAGTTTTACTATATTATACACCACTAGTAGAGGCAGCAGAAGTTGAAGCGTGTCTTGTGCTATGTGAATTAAATATTGAAATGTTGACACTACTTTTCGATAACACATTTTTGATCCAACAACTTATTGTTGGAGTTGTGGCAGGTTTATTCGGTTTTGTAAAAGTAAGTAATAATCTATTTTCCTCATCCTTCCTAAAATGTTTTGTGACATAGAATCAGACAGTGCAGTAGCGGGGCAAATACTTATATTTTGTTTGAAATATGGAAGTTTAAGAAAAGGTTGATCTCTACCTGGAGCTGAAGTTTTTACGAGGTCTGTAATGAAAAATTTAGCAGGCAGTGATGCCTGAGAAATAAATATTATTAATAGATATTTATAAGAGATAACGTCTGCACTCGCTGTGCTGTACACAGCGCTAATAAAATTACTAATTTTTTATTCAATTGTTCCAATTTTACGTTTCTATTAGGAAACCAGCTTAAGATATGGTTCAAAACTAATTGTGGGTCCCAAGAATAATTGTATTTAGGCATTCATCTGACCCGATATTATTTCCTAATATTAAAGATAGGCAGACGTGTGAGTTTAAAGTACCATACGAAACCCCTTTGTTAAACTCTTCTGTTATAAATGATATGACAGCCGCTACTGTACTCTCAAAATTGGAAATATTCCAATTTAGACAAAACTGCCACCATAATTGATATGTTACGTTATAATATTGCTTCTTAGTGTTACTCGAAAGCGATGCCAACATTAGTTAGATAGCTTCCCATGGGATGTATCTCCGTAGGAAGGCTTCACGGAGAGCCTCGCTGCAGCCAGCGTTAGATGTGAGTGCAGTGGGCGCTGGACTGGGATGAGAATGCGTTAGATTCGTACCTATCTGTTTTCAAATATATAATTTTTGATGATATTAGCTCTCTGACGAGAGGGAACCATGGCTGCGAAGGCCACCACGGAGAAACTTGTATCCCACACGCTTCGTATCGACTTCGATATCGATTCAACTATTTTTTGTAAACATCTCAAAATAAAAGTAAATGGGGAAATGCGTAAAAATTTATATTATTCTAATTTATGGTGAATGCGTCGACACAATATGACGCATCAGGGTCGAGATGCCACGATACTTACTTTCTGCATTATTGTACCTAATGCTCTTCCAAATTTTTTGATATGTTTCATTGCATAAACTCCATTCGATATCCGGATTTATTCTTCTTGGCTGTGTCAGTGTCGACGTTATTTTTACTATTAATACCTATAAGACGCGAACCACCATATGTTTCGATGCTCGCATCATTGCCACAGTTACTTTGTTAGTTTGTTAAGGTGGAGAAATTGTATGCCACCCATTTTATTTATGTTACTAACTGCAGTTTTGTTATCAATTCGTAATAATATTGCACAATTAGAATAGGTGTTTGCGAATGTTTATAAATTTAAAAATGCAGCTCTAAATAATTTATGAGATAGATTTTTTCACATTCTTTCCATGAACCATGCACTCGTTTATTACCTATTGCAAAAAGACCCCAACCTGTCCTTGAGACATTTGAAAAAATACCTAATGTAAATTTTGGAGATTTCATAAAATTTGTTTTATATATTATGTTGTGACCACCAATTTAATTGTTATGTTGATTTAAAAATAAAGACACTAACGACACGAATTCTCGGATTGTGCAAATAGGTAATTTTGAAAATTTATTAATTAAAATATGTGCAATGTTATTACGTTTATCATCAGGCAAAGAAAGTTAGGTTACATGAATCATATATAACCCCAAGGAATTTACATTTTTGACTTGGAACCAATGAAGTTTTTTCAATAGTGATTACCAAGCCTAGACAAGATAATAGTTTTATTGTCTCTTTTAAATTATTTAGGCATTCAGTATAATTTTTACCTGTACATAAAATATCGTCGAGGTAAATGACAGACTTAGAACCTCGGCTTAAGAATGCTATAACTTCCTTCATTAATATACCTAGTAAACACTCTTAGTGCAATAAAAAGACCATTGGGCATAGCTTTAAACTCTTTAAGTTATGCTATTACCTTTGTTATTTATGAAAAATTTGTGAAATACCGGCTCAATTGGCATTAAAAGGTAAGCTTCTTTAAGGTCTATTGTAGCCCATGAAACATTTTCGGGAATAAGTTTCGACGCCGTCCTATGATCTTCGATTTTTAAAGTGACATTTTTAATATAAATTTATTAAGATTAAGTATGAATTTTTTACCGCCGTTTGATTTATGTGCTAAAAATATATTTGGGATATATTTGCCCTTTACTGGGTTACAAACATGAATATCTCCCAAGTCTATAAGGTTATTTATTGCCACAGGCATGTCAGCTTTATATTGCCCCGACCAAAATTAAGTACGCACTGAATTTTGAAAAACTTCATAAAAAAATGGTAAATCCACACCGTCTTTAACCCATTTAAGAACGGTTGTATTATTAGTAATTTTACGCCAACAATCGTAAAATAACGTAACTAAATCTTTATTGTTATTTTGGTGCACAACCTTAGCTCGAGCTGGTCATCTTTGGCTACGAAGAGGGGATTGGTCTTTGTATGTCCCTCTTGTAACCTCCTCGCCCCCCCCTGTTTGACTGAAAGCGAGAAGGTGTCTGCCAGTTTCCCTGGAAACTATTGCGAGATGTGTGTGCTGTATGAGCATGTGAACTATAAGGTTTTGGTGTAATAACCTTCGAAGCTTTTATTTTATCCGATACATTGTCTCCAAACAATGTATGTATTATCCCTTTCAGAATGATCGACAACTTGCAAAAAAGTTTTGTCTAAACAAGGCCTAATAAACTTTTTTCTTGATTCCGTTTGTCGATGATGGAGGTCCGAGAATATGCGACATATACACTTATAAACTTATTGGCCTCCATCTTATATTTCTTACTGCGAACTAAGAACTTGTTCTTACTACGTAAATAGGGGATTATTATTAACGCCTGTTATAACGGCCCCCAATTATTGCCAATGCAAATTAACCATTTTCTTATCCCAGAATTTACCGGATTCAGGGGTAGCAGCCTGAATCTCCGAAATTTACGTAGGAGCCTGGAGTAATACGCAATTTTCGGGAATCTAATAAGTTTTTAAAAAACTTTCTTAAGGATCGGCAACCATATTTTGGCGAGACTTTCGTGAATTTTTTCACCATATTCTGGAATCACATCATTAGCCTCGCCCAATGCTGCTAAGATATCAGGTTCTAAGTCGACGGGCTCCGATTGAGGGGCCGTGGTATCAACCGTTACTGGTTCATTTGCTTGAAGCGCAGCTGAATCCGTCGTAATGTACATAATTCCCGGCAAAGAATTTGTCGGTGGACCGTTTCTAGGATATCTGGATCCGGTAACAAAAAATTTTGTTATCGAGGGTACTTATAAAATTATGATTTAGGGTTATTTTATTTTTTAACATAAGTTGATATTCAACTAACAAACCATCGTGCTATTATCTCGAATAGCCTCCTGGTAAGCTGGTAATTATTAAACAAGTAATTACTAATTATATATGTACCAATAAAGATTTATAATTTTCCAATAAAAATACCATTGTGATATCATCGCGGATATCCTCCCGGCTTTTATTTTTATTTTTTATTCTATTAAAATTTTTCGATTTTAACCTTCGTGATGCTATCTCGAACATCCTCCCGGTATAAATATGTATATCAATACATTAATGATATTTAAGTATGTACTCGAAAGTAAAAAATTACATAACCATTGTGATGCCATCGCGGACATCCTCCCGGCATAAATTGAATAATATGTAAATATTATTTCACTTCTAGAAGTCATGAACTATTAAATTACCTTTGTGATGCTATCTCGAACATCCTCCCGGTATAAATATGTATTTCAATACATTAATAATACTTAAGTATGTACTCTAAAGTAAAAAATTACATAACCTTTGTGATGCCATCGCGGACATCCTCCCGGCATAAATTGAATAATATGTAAATATTATTTCACTTCTAGAAGTCATGAACTATTAAATTACCTTTGTGATGCTATCTCGAACATCCTCCCGGTATAAATATGTATTTCAATACATTAATAATACTTAATTATGTACTCTAAAGTAAAAAATTACATAACCTTTGTGATGCCATCGCGGACATCCTCCCGGCATAAAGTAATATGTAAATACATATTATTTCACTTCTAGAAATCATGAGCTATTAAATTGCCTTTGTGATGCCATCTCGGACAACCTCCCGGTATAAACGAAAAATATTTGAATATTTTTCAACGCTTCAATTTCGTAAGTTATAAGAAACTTTCATTCGTCGTATTACAGATCGAAATAAAGACACTTTAAAACTCCAAAGTAAGTACTTACTTGTGTCGTCTTCGGATTCCGAAGATGATATTATAGGTTTTATGTTTCTTTAACTTCCTAATCTTCATACTATAATCAATTTTCTCCTTCGAATTTCTCTTCAACATGACGAAACTTGCACTTATTTGAGACGTCCGTATGTTGCGGCGCACGAAAAAGGAATGAATATCGTTCAAAGCGAGCAAATACTTGTCAGGTCGTAATACCCTCAATATAAAAAAAAAAAAAAAAAAAATCTAAAGGCGTGCGTGGTTGCTAGCATTGAAAAAGGGAACTACATAGTAAATAATATCTGAAGAATGAAGCGATGAAATATAATTATTATGATTGAAGCCTCTTAATATAACACAGGTACCTATCAATAGTTTTGTTACCATAGTAGTACTTTAGAAATTAACCTAATAAAACATTTAAGTTAATTCCCACAACATAAGAGCATAATATTATGTTTATAATTAAACTTGTTCTTGGCTTGAAGCACCTTGAGTGAAAATCAATTCAGCTTATAGCACGATTGATGTAACAGCCAATATCAAACTTGAAAGTGCAAACATCAAGTTAATTAATATTTCATGCATATGGTTTATTCGCATAGGAAACGACCTTCAATCTTCATCTCTGTAATAATAACAACTTTGACCATTAAATCGCGTTTAAAATCCGTTGATTTTTCATTTCATAATTTCAGTGTTTTTTTCATTACTAATACTCGCGTTAAATCGAATAGAATGAAATAACAACTTTATTTAAACGAATATTAACATTCATATACTTAGTATTGGGCTTTGATTTAAGTTTAAAAGTCATTATAGTTTAAAAGGCAGCTGTATCGAAAGGGAGAAGTTTGCAAAAACAGATTCAGTATTTTTCAGTAAATTTGAACATTTTGAAATCGGTATTATCCATACCAATATTATAAATGCGAAAGTAACTCTGTCTGTCTGTCTGTAACTCAATCACGCCTTAACTACTGAACCAATTTGCATGAAATTTGGTATAGAGATATTTTGATACCCGAGAAAGGACATAGGATAGGTTTTATCCCGGAAATCCTACGGGAACAGGTTTTTCTTTTAAAACGCGGGCGAAGCCGCGGGCGGAAAGCTAGGTTAATAATTATGATAGAGACTGAATAAGGTTTTCTTACCTATGCATATTTTTATTTTCTAGTATGTTAGGTTATATTTATTTTAATTTCAGAGATATCATTCGCACAGTGTGTAAGATATTAACCACTTGGAAAGCTAATTTAATTTCCACCACAGCCAGTTCAAGTGAAAATCACACAAACGTCATCGTTGTAGCATTCTATTTATTTGGCAATAGAAATGAAAACATGAAATGTACAAGGGGAACCTAGTAAAATTGTTTACGTCGATGAGGGAGCGATGAGTCATCCAAGAAAACATATGGGGTAGGAAAAAGGAATATGTCTAGTAGAATCCGTTGTATTTTTGTAAATAAAAAATATGCATCTTCTTTTCACAGTGATATATAAGAAAAAGTCAAATAAGAAGCGTGTGAAAAATTTTGAAATTGATTAAATAATTTTAAATATTGAAAAAATGTATTAAGAAGCGTGTGAAAAATTTTGAAATTGATTAAATAATTTAAAATATTGAAATAATACATTAGTCTTATGTCAAGTTACTACTATAATAATTACAGCTACGTAAAAACTAAACTTGGTAATTCTTAAACGAATATTTCTTGCAAATTAATTTTATATTTCGACGTATTCTACGATCAACTAAAGTAAAATAAACCGTAAACGAGAAAAGGTTTGCAAAAACATCTGTGCATTGAAAGTTTTCAGCATAGTACAGTTATGATTTTGACCATCCTATGACACGATTGAAACCGCAGTACATAATATACATTTTAATTAAAAATGTGGTTCAAACATCGCGTACATTTTGTAATTTCTGATATAATTAACATTTAAAAGTTCTTAATTGGATCTGACACAACATAAGCGACTGAACACGACTCCATAATTCATGAATTGTTTACTCATTAGGCTTGGAATGTTCTAGACTCGAATCTAAAATAGAGTCAGTTAATTTATTTAAACTGGTTAGGTCTTTAGTTTCAATGTGGCTAGCAAATAATTAGTACCTTGAAATCTTAGTAATTATATTATTAAGGATCATGGATAATTAATATCTCTATTTTGTGTTATTAGTTTGTGCTAAATAAAGTGTTAGTTTGAAAGGTCATAAACAGATTAATATAACTTTCAGTCAAATTTGGGAAAACCATGTGTAAACTTATTCACACCGTCACACGTGAAGTCATTCCAAGTTTTATTATTTTTAAGATTTACAATCTAAGGTCCTCTTTTTTATGTGGGGAAATCTGGCATAGATACCCACAGAACCCGGGGAATGAGCCGTGGGTGATGTCGGTCCTACCAACATAACAACGACTTGAAGTTGTAGTCTATACAATCTATACAAATATTATAAAGAGGAAAGGTTTGATTTTTTGTTTGTTTGTTTGTTTGTATGAATTGAATAGGCTCCGAAACTACTTGGCAGATTTGAAAAATTCTTTCACTGTTGGAAAGCTACATCATTTCTGAGTGACATAGGCTAGGTTTTATCCCGGAAATCCCACGGGAACGGGAACTATGCGGGTTTTTTTTTGAAAACGCGGGCGAAGCCGCAGGCGGAAAGCTAGTTGTAAATAATATGTATTTTATATTGAACCATGTTATTATTAATGTAAGAAAATAAAAAGGATGACAATAGCTATTAAAATGTTTTTTGAAGTGAAAACTTCTTTAGCGGCGTTGAGCACTTTTTCTGTTGGGTATAAAATCTTAAACTCGCGTCAGGACACGTGACTTGATCGAAAAAGCGTAGTGGTAAGACGGATGGATATCAAACATGCTCAACGTTAATAACCAAGTTTTCACTTCTGCCGGCACTCCCGGAGTGCAACCCGTCTTTTTTTATGAATTTGAGTTTGAGTGTATTATTTCCACAGTTAACTTTAAATAAAATAGGTAACGAAAAATAAGTATTTTTACCCGACTACGGCAAAGCAAAAGGAGGGTTATGATTTTGACAGGCTATGTATGTATGTATGTATGTATGTATATATGTATGTATGTATGTATGTATGTATGTATGTATGTATGTATGTATGTTCATCTGTTCCCTCGTAACTTCTAAACTACTTATCAGAATTCGACAAATGACATATCATTAGAAGCGTCTTAATTGTCCGCTGGTTATAGGCTATATGGGGTTTCACAAAATCTAATGTGGCGCCCTCTAGCGGACAAAACATACAGAGTAAAAAAATAAAGTTAAGATAAATATGCCGTGTTTGGTATCATTTGAAAGCTATTTACTTGCACATTTTGAATATATATATATTACTAGCATTTCCTTGTGACTTTACCTGTATTCATGGGCTGATTGCATATAATTCACATCTTTTCGTTCATAGCTTCTTTATTAGTTCATCAATTTAACTTTTGTTTTATACTTTTTCAGCGTCGTTTTTTGTCGTAGTTGGGTTTTAGTTGTTTTACTTTTTATCTTGTAGTCAATTACATACCTACATTACATTAATACAATATCTTATATATAAAATTCTCGTGTCACAATGTTAGTCTGCATACTCCTCCGAAACGGGTGGACCGATTCTCATGAAATTTTCTGTGCATATCGGGTAAGTCTGAGAATCGGCCAACATCTATTTTTCATATGTACGTACCACGGGCGAAGCCGGGGCGGGCCGCTAGTACATTTATAATCTGTATACACATTGACAAGACTGAACGCCGAAGACATAGGTAGTGTATCTGTCGTATTCGTAGACAGAGAAACCAATAGACAAATTGATATCTAATGTCGCATTCACACAAGAAAAAGAGCAACTTATGCCGGTGTTGTGTAAAGAAATGAGAGAGAACGATAAAATTTTTTGTTTCACGCAGCGTGCCACTTTTTTCAAGAATAGCAACCTACTTTGATAAACAAAGTTTGACAGCTAGCTATCGTCTTCCATAAAAATATAGTTTTTACATGTTCTAAGTTACATGATTCATGGTATGTTTGGTTTTTAATGATTTAGACTTACTGTTAATACCTTATAAAATAATACCATGGTGCGGTGTAGCATTAGGGTGTAAAAGTGATAGTGGAACGAAAATGCCTGGATTGTCTTTTCACTCGTAAGTATACAACTCTTTATCATTTTATAGGTCTTCATGATATTTTAGCGTGTTAATTTATTGTCTATCACGTGCTGTTGACTTGAATACATTGTTTAAAAACCACAAAAATAACAATTATAAATTTTAACCTAAAAAATTTTGTGTTGCCAACTTTTCTATAAATTGTTACCCACTATTATGGGAAATAATAATATATATTCTGCAGTGTGTATTTAATTAATTAATATAGAATCTGAAATATTAAATGGCTTGTTCCAGTTTTCCTGAACCGGATAATTTACGACAAATTTGGATTGTAGCTACAGGATGAACAGATTGGAAACCAAAACCGAAGGTTAGAAAGTATTACAATTAGAGATAATTTAAATGTAATTTTTTTATAACAATAAATTATTATTAAGTAAATTTCGTTTTTTTGCGCCTTCGCAGGTCGGTCTATATAATTAACCTGTGTATCTGTTAATACTTACGAAAATAAACATTCTTTTATTTTTTTTTATAAAAAATAATAAACAATCGAGTTTTCATCTACATTATCATTATTCATTACATATACATTTTCATATGGGATTTTGATAATGATATACTTACATATATGTATATACATATTATATAATATATAGGTATGTGTATATACATAATAATATGTATTACCCATCTAAAAGTAATATGTTTATTATATACTAGCTGCGCTCCGCGGTTTCACCCACGTGGCTCCACTCCTGTTGGTCTAAGTGTTATGGTACAATATAGCCTACTATAGCCTTCCTCGATCAATGGGCTATCTAACACTGAAAGAATTTTTCAAATCGGAATCAAAGTAGTTTCGGCGAATATCCCTTCCCTCCTCACCTTCACCCCGTCATTATTATCCATTATGTGAATAATGATATTGAGAGATTTGTATCTTACAAATTGCGGGGTAAATTTTCCCTCACATGGTAACCCTTAATATTGTGACGTATTCTTTTTTTATCTCTTTCTGCGACACGCATTGCCGGTGTCTATTGGATTCTCTGTCTACGGTCGTATTTCACCCTAGTCCCTATTCCGTGGAAGAAAATTAGAATAGCAAAATGGCGCCATTTATTCATTATTTACTCTGTGGACGTTTAAACAATTTGGCGGGACAATAGTGATCATATTTTTAATCTGTCTCTGACAGAAGTGGTCTTGATACTTTTGTTTTATCGTGTTCAAATATCTTAACGGATTTATTATTTTCCAATTGTTCTTGAAGTGTATCTAATAATCGTAGATTTAATAAAGGTTCCAAGAGTCTTAGAATTTTCAACTCCCACCCCTATTCACTATTCAGTCTTATCATAGGTCTTATAGTTTAAGATTTATTTAATTTCTAAGTTATAATATATTTCTACCAAAATATTTCCTACAATACCTAAACCTAGGTATAATAAAATGATCATACCTATTACCTATAGCTACCTATCGTATGTAATAGTATTTCACAATATAATACTTTCTTAAAATGATTGTTACAAGTACCTATTTCTACACGTAGTAACATTTCTATATTTTATTTTTAATATTTTACATAATCATTTGAAGTCTTTGTTTTATTGTATTTATTTAATTGAGCGCTTGTTTCAAGGAAATATTTTCCACTAATCATAATAATTGAATAAACATGAATTAATATTTATATTTGCATATCAAATATCGCTAGCTAGAAACAAATGTTTGAATTGCTAATCAGTGGCTATTGGCAACATATAAAACGGTAATTCAGGCGTAATTACCAATAATACCTTTATTACAATATAATGAATGATTTATATGTTTAAAATACATATTATAATGTTTGAATTAAAATGTTATTCTCTTAAATGCATGTATGCAACAATTGTTGTTTTATTAATAAGCTAGATACTCAATTTCAAGCTTTTTTTTCTCAAAATAAGGTTGCTAGTTTAAAATATACTAGACCAAATTAAGTCTGTTTTTCTCGGAATTGGGAGCTTTTTAATTAGTCTCGTTTTTTGCACGAGATTTCTTTACGTTATTTTCCTTATTTAAGGATAATTTTGTAAAAAAATATTATTATGTTGTCCCACTGCAACTGGTGTTACAAACGAGAAAATAGTGTGTAGTAGCATTGCTAATATGGATGTTAGACAATCTTCTTTACATTTTACAAAACAACTCATTGGATTTTACTAATCAATGATTATGAGCATATAGTTTACATAGTAGCTATTTACTATTTTGTTATAAAAGCTTCTTTTTATCCGGATGCTGCGGGATAAACCTTATTTTATTTTCATGCAATCAGATTTATTCTTCATAGAAAAGTAAAAAAAAAACACTATACAGTTATAACTATAATTTTCACTCCAACAAAAAACTGTTTTGACAATTTCCAGAACTTTCCTTTAATCCTGACTTGTATTCAGATTAATCTAGAACTTAGGTGCGCTAGCTTGTGGTGTCACTAAGTTAGAACTTGTAAGTTAATAACTTAGTTCTATAACAAAATACACGTGTAGGTACTTGTTGAGTTCAAGCGTAAACAATATTAGACGTAACTTAAACTACAAGGTTTGAGAGAGAATAGTGTTTTGATTCAATATGGTGGTAATAATACAGATTTATTTAAGACTAGCTTTTTGCCGTTGCTTCGCCCGTAGAAAAACCCGCATAGTTGAACCTGAAACGTGAACGGGTCACGTAAGGTTTCCGGGATAAAACCTATCCTATGTCCTTCCATAAAGCTATCTCTGTTCCAAATTTGAAGTAAAACCCATGCGGTACTTTTTGAGTTTAGACAAAAATACGAAAAACTATATTTTTGGCTTCGATATCGATTGTAGATCACTCCCCAAGTATTATTAAAAAATCAATGTATAGTTTTGATTTTCCTACGATTTTATTGTATGTATAGATTTGATTTTATTACATGGATAAAAAGATAAACAGATGTAATAATATTACTTTTTTTGGGTCGATAAATCTTTAATCTTCTTCCGAACTTGAATTAAATTAAATTTTGAGGTTAGCATTTCTTAGCTTTATTTATTGTGTGTGAATAGATTTATATCTAATATTTATTTGAACTCCACATTTCTTATCATCTTTTACAAAACATAATTCATCATAGATTGAAAACTGTCACTTGATATAAAAATTAACACAACTTCTCATTTTTTGTTATGGTAATGAAGACTTTTCGCTAGCGTCAAGTTTAAAAGTTCTCAATTTGTCAAAAACTCTGACAGGACTTTGATAAATTGGTTAAATAGGTATTATGTACCTAATATATATTTATTTATTTATTCATTCATACTTTATTACTCTGAAATAACTAAACTATCTAATAATAAATTAAAACAAATGGCGGTCTTATCGTTAAATAGCGATCTCTTCCAGACAACCGTAACCTAATTTAGAAATTAGAGGAGAGGAATTGGGTAGAGCATAAAATATTAATAAGCATTAATATATACTTAGGTATAGGTTTGAACTTTGAACTGAGTTTGCGAATATTATCTAAATATATCTATTTGAAAAAATAAAATATCTAAAATAAAACACAAATCATTATAAATACTGGCCATAATTTGTTGCACAGTAATTGTCCTTTGTGTAACAGTATATAATATTTTATTTCGAGAGCATAATGGAGTAAAAACCCAAATAAAATTTTCATCCGATAAACAGATAAATGAAGGTCGACGGACCTTTTTGGGATTCTGTACTATGAACGAAAAGATCAAACTTATTGAGTCAAAATTACTTTCGGACCGTAGGCGTAGTAATTTCATATAACTGGCTTTTCTGTCACTTCGTTAGTGTGTAGCTTTTATGACATAGAGTTTTAGATAAGACTAGCTGTGCCCCACGGTTTTACCCGCATTGCTCCGCTCTTGTTGGTTTTAGCGTGATGATAATATATAGCCTATAACCTTCCACGATAAATAGGCTATCTAACACCGAAAGAATTTTTCAAATCGGACCAGTTCCTGAGATTAGCACGTTCAAACAAACAAACGCTTCAGCTTTATAATATTAAGTAGGTATAGATAATACTACATACTAAATCTACTAATTTCCTTTGGGCTAACCCCTTAGTTGCGAAATATTTTAATATGCTTTTATTAGCTTCAGTCTTTACCTTCTATTATGTTTCTATTGAACAAACTCTTTTCGACTCGATTTTGACCCACTTTAAACGGACACATTTAATTCTAACTGTGTATTCGTATTTGTTTATATACTGTATTTATTTAATAACTACATTTAAGGAAGCATACTACGAACGTTAAAGCTTAGGGCAGTATCTCATGATAATAAAAGATAAAAACGAGAAAAATCTACGTAAATACGTATAAACTTTTGTACTTAGTTTATTCCTAGAAATGTATGTCAATCATTAAGTCAGTTTTCCATATAATACATTTCCATAAATGCTTTGTAATTACAATATTCAGATGTACTGAAGATAGTTAACCATTGGAGCGGAACATTATTGCGTAGGAATGTACCTGTACGTTCGCTTTGATTAAAACGACCCATTTAACATCGGCCATTGTTTTGGAAAATAATTTACTATTGTACCAAATACATAGGCGATATTGATAGAAATAGTGTATTCGACTTCAATCACAAATAATTGACTGATCAAACAACTTTTTATGTGAAATATGTTTTTTTTAATAGAGGTGGTTCTCAATTAGACTCTATTTTTTCAGATTTGTTACCTCAGAGCTTTCGACTGGATGGACCAAT
The DNA here is from genome assembly GCF_061535395.1 of Colias eurytheme. NCBI lineage: Eukaryota > Metazoa > Arthropoda > Insecta > Lepidoptera > Pieridae > Colias > Colias eurytheme. Next base: position 4,299,284 of record NC_143004.1, read on the forward strand.
TTTGATGATTAATTATTTTTTCTTAGAAAGTTGGTGTCTGCCATGTGCTAAAATGCCATTTAAACTCGGTTTAGTTATGACAATTTGAAGATGGTCGTTAGTTTTTTTTAAAGTTATAATGTTTTGGGGAAAAATAATTATCTATATTTTGTTTTATTTTTCTTTCGTTTATTTCATAAATGTCACGTTTATTAAATTCTTCTTTCAGGAAAAGTTACATAGCGTGACGCAGCTCCGTATTCCCATAAGAAGACAAAGGTGCGATGTCATTGTAGGTGACCCTGTTGTCGTGGACGCAATTCCAGCGAATTCCATTTGGAATGAAAAAAAAGAAAATTTTTATTTATTACCTAGTCCAATGTAGTCGTCTGTAAAAGAGGTAGAGGCCAGATAAATGCACTGTCTAAATATCTAAATTATGCAAAGGTCCATCGGCGACTACCTACAATGTAAGTTCCTAATTTACCTGTACGTTCGCTGCGCATTAAACGTCTACATAATTAAAAAAGCGCTTGTATTTCATGTTGTTTTATTTACATTTAAATAACCATGTATTAGCTGTTATAATCTTTATTGTAAAGGGGAATGATAAATCCACTCATATGGATCGATTTAACACCAGGAGGAAGCCTGATTTACACATAATATATAATTTTTTTTTTTGTTATATTTACAGGAAAGCGAGAGACCCGGTTTGAGTGGCAAGTATTAAAATGAATGAAAAGAATAAAAATATAAGGACCAAAAATCAAATCCGTTAACTTCCAACTTCTATTACTTACCTAAATGATCATACATGCCTAAACTCCAGACGAAATCTAGATCCTGAACTAATCGTCAAACCTCTTACGCCTTAGCAAGTCACGATAGAAATTGAATACCACTCAAACGGTAATAAAGTTGAAAAGGGTCATAAATACCACAAGACGATTTATACAGACCCAAGGGTCGCTATAAAGGTTCGACCGCACTATACGTAACTGTGCAGCAGCGTAGCGACGCGACGCGACACAACAAAATGTTATTTCTATGAAATTGTATGAGGCATAACGCACTACACGTCACTGAAATTGGGCGCCATTGAATTTGACCAATCTGCAAATGTGTTGCGCCGTGTCGCGTCGCGTAGTCACGCGTAGTTACGCCTAGTGCGCTCGGATCTTTATAGAAGATTGTAAATCACGCAACATGTACCTCTTATATCTTCGAAATTTATAAAAAGCCACGTTTTTTTAAACGATCGTTTAACACGTGATTGGCTTGCAAATTGACTCAATTTGGTAATTATTATTTATTGTTATGGTTGGTAAATGTCGATATTTGTGTCGCATTATTTTGTTTGGTACAAGTTACCTACATTTTGGGGGTAAATTTAATACATTTACAATTTTACTTATAAAACATGATAATAAACCGTGATATAAATAATTGTGCAGTAGAAGATGCTATCTATAAATACTTTAGATGCTGTTAAATGAAATATGTGCTTGTTTTTACAAGTACAGCTACAGTAATTACCTACGGGTAACGATCGATGCTTTCTCTTTTATTATTTTTTTCTAAAGTACATACACTTATTCTACATCTACTTATTTCTCTTTTTATTCGGATTTATTCTTTACTAGTGGTCCGCCCCGGCTTCGCCCGTGGTACATATTTCGCAATAAAAGGTAGCCTATGTCCTTTCTCGGGTATCAAAATATCTCCATACCAAATTTCATGCAAATTGGTTCAGTAGTTTAAGCGTGATTGAGTAACAGACAGACAGACAGAGTTACTTTCGCATTTATAATATTAGTATGGAAGTATGGAAGTATAGATTCCTCACTGAAATAAATTATTTTATTTCTAGTCATATAACTAATAACTTGCTTCACATCATAGTTTATTTACTAAAAAGTAAAAAGTCCTTGAATTCACCATCAATAGATGTTTATCATGCAATCCCGAACAAAAATCACAAGCGGCGCTCCATTGTGAAAACAAGAGGTAAAGAGGCGGTTACATCATCCCGCAGTAAACAAACTTGGTTATAGTATCTGCAGAATGTTACGGACAATGGACAACGGGAAAGATTTTGCACTGCGGTCCAAGTGATGAATAATATATGAGCGATACGAGAACCACTCGTATAATGGGTTTTGTAAAATAATAGTGTGAGGCGTAAAGCTTGGTATATTTGCTTCATAGCTAAGCGCTTGTCGTGGCTTCGTCCGGGTTGAATGGAAAAATCTTATACTTTTCTGGTTTGATTGACTTCACAGTCGGCGGCGTTGGGCGGTACAGGCAATCACGATAGTGTCGAGGGCCTAAATGTCTATGATCGGCCGTCATTGTAGATGTTCGTAATCGCCGTAATGCAAATGGTAGCAAACATCGACGATCATTTGTTGGGCCAACTCCCTCGCTTGTAAAGAGGGCCATAGGGCCATCCATCCGATCCAAAGCCTTAACCAAACGATGCAATCGAAGTAATATTTTGAAGATATAATATCATATTACAATATCCGCTTTTGCGTTTGAAAATCAAAAACTTTATTTGTTTCTTGTACCACACTCGATTTTCTCATTATAAAAGCGATTTTATTCCCCGACTTTGAGAATTTTTGAAAACCGCAACAATCGTTGAGCGACGGCGGACGTTTAATTAAATAACAAAAGACTTTACAGCCAAATTGTTGTGGTTTCTCTGACAAGAGATGAAGGAAATCATTTTTTGGTTGCTGTTTCTAATGACAAAAAGGTTTCATATTGTTGTTTGTATCAACAGTTGTAAATCAAGGTACATTCAGATAAGTTAATAATAAAAATAATTGTATATAATAATAAAAATAAAAATCTTTTCGATGAACTGTAGAAATGAATGAGAAGAGAGAGACAGATGTTTATTGAAATAAGTTTAGGTACACAAAATGTTTAAAAATCAACTACATTACGATTTCAGGGCCTTTATAATATTTAGAAGTCGATTAAAAATAAAAGTGAGACACGTAAACGATGTCAAATTTTTTTTATTTGTCTTAACTAACATAACAATAAACAGTAGGTAGTTTAGTTTAGCGTCTATTTCACTACATTTTATGGATATAAAAGTCTTCAAACCGTCTTCAAAGGTTCAAATTGAAATAGTCATGTACCTAAATACTTGGAAGATCGTGGGAGCTTATTCAAATTTCATTCAGTAAACGACTGTTACAAAGCGAAACTAAGAAGGCACTTGTAGAGTTAAATTTCAAATGCTAATACAGTGTCTATGAATAAGTAATTACACGTGGTACTGCCGGAATAAAATTAAAGTGTTCATTGTTTTGTGTCCAATTATGAAGTATCCTATAATAGGTTAGTATAGGTTAGTATAGGAGGTAGCAAATAGCAGTAGCAAATAGATTATGATGTACAGAATATATAGAATGGTTTTCGCTAACCAATTAAATGAAGAGTCAATTTAACTAAATACGAGAATTAGTTAAGAGAGAAAGATTATTTTATAGAGCTCATTTTTTGTAACGGAAAACTACCTGAGTATTATTGATTCGCTCAATGCTTCATCTTATATATAAAATTCTCGTGTCACAATGTTAGTCTGCATACTCCTCCGAAACGGGTGGACCCACAGACATGTATGTCTGTGGGTGGACCGATTCTCATGAAATTTTCTGTGCATATCGGGTAAGTCTGAGAATCGGCCAACATCTATTTTTCATATATACCACGGGCGAAGCCGGGGCGGGCCGCTAGTTAGACTATATTTTTTTAATTTTAATTCCATACCAATCGGGCGGATTCGGAGCTAGAAGCTTATTCAAAATAAAACCTACCTACGTAAATAAAATAATTTCAACAGCTATAATTACTGTGTTGATTTATTTAACAGTAAATTGACAATCAAATAGGTGATATGATGATAAATCCAATTTCGATGCTAACCCAAATAGCTGGTTTAGTCAATAATTAACTAGCTTTCCGCCCGCGGCTTCCCCCGCTTTGTCTAAAACCTAATCCTACTAATATTATTAATGCGAAAGTTTGTGCGGATGGATGTATGTGTATTGTATGTTTGTTTGTGACTATTTCACGCAAATACTACTGAATCGATTACAATAAAATTTAGCACATAATTTATAGCCTAAAAATATTTATTAAAAAAACTATATATATTAAAAACTGCATACATACAGACATTAGGATAGACGCGGGAAGCGACTATGTAGTGATTGGTGATTTTAGGTTTACTTTCCAATTAGTATAAAGTATTATAATTAAGTACAAGGTACTTAACCTAATCATTGAAGAATGTTCATTAAATAAAGTTTGTGGTTGGCATAATATTTCATAGCATGTTCCCTCTCCCTCTCCCTCTCCCTCTCCCTCTCATTCTCACTTTCATTCTCACTCTTGTTCTCATCTTACTCTCACTCTCAATATCCCTCTCCCTCTCCCTCTCCCTCTCCCTCTCCCTCTCCCTCTCCCTCTCCCTCTCCCTCTCCCTCTCCCTCTCCCTCTCCCTCTCCCTCTCCCTCTCCCTCTCCCTCTCCCTCTCCCTCTCCCTCTCCCTCTCCCTCTCCCTCTCCCTCTCCCTCTCCCTCTCCCTCTCCCTCTCCCTCTCCCTCTCCCTCTCCCTCTCCCTCTCCCTCTCCCTCTGCCTCTGCCTCTCCCTCTCCCTCTCCCTCTCCCTCTCCCTCTCCCTCTCCCTCTCCCTCTCCCTCTCCCTCTCCCTCTCCCTCTCCCTCTCCCTCTCCCTCTCCCTCTCCTTCTCCCTCTCCCTCTCCCTTTAAATTTGAACTCGGAAATCACGTCATAACTAAAGATTAAAACAGAAGTAAAGTATAATATAGGTACAGTTGAACATAATAGACTTTTACTCATAATAGATTGTCGCACAGGCAGCGATCTCTTCCAGATAACCCGGTGGTTAAGGAAAAGCATTAATAGAATATGGAAAAGAGGTGTGTTTAAAGTAAACTTTTAGATTGCTTTCCCGGCAAACGTTGTTCTGTCTTACTCTTATCACAATATGGATGTTGGACGATACTCAAACCACGCATTAGCTACACAAAATTTCATGAGAATCGGCCCAGCCGTTTCGGAGGAGTATAATAACAAACATTATGACACGAGAATTTTATATGCATAGAGATTAACGTGCTTTTAACTAACTATCAAGATGTACCGTCATCAATATACAATATACCAACATTAGGAGAGACATATAAACATTATTATTAATACAACAGACGGACAGAATAATAGAATAATGCATTCTAATCACAATATTTCAAAATGCACGAACAAATCACAATATTCCCGCGAATTATTTCAACTTACAGGCGAAATGATATGGCGGGCTATTAACGTTCAGGAATATCGAATTATTTTACATATAAGCGTTGTAAAATGAGAATTATATTGATTTATTGTTTTTCTGTATTTTGTTTACTTCCTACTAATAATATAAATGCGAAAGTTTGTGAGGATGTGTGTGTTTATTACTCTATCACGCAAATTCTACTGAACCGATTACAATGAAATTGAGCACACATATAGAGGGTAACTTGGATTAACACATAGGATAAGTTTTATCCCGGAAATCCCACGGGAACGGGAACTATGCGGTCTTTCATTTGAAAACGCGGGCAAAGCCGCGGGCGGAAAGCTAGTAACTTATAAAACGTTGAAGTTAAACCTAAACTATAATCAAAGAACATTCATTATAATAGTAACTGAATCAGCACCTTCCATATCTATAAAAATAATACAGAATGTAATCTCGCTTGACCTTAACAAAACTCATCACACTGAAGCCCTAATTTTGACGTGGCTGTTTTTACAAAACCTGTTCTGTAGGCTGTAGAGGATAACAAATAGGCTCATTGCGAGGGAATGTCATTTGACAGCTTGATTTTTTTTTAAACATACAAGATAATAGTGCGTTCGTTAACGCAGTTTTTATGAGGAAGCTGGGTCATTCCAACAGCAACTTAGGCTGCGTGCAATGTAGGTTTAAGGCTGACTTCAACGATTCTGATTTTAAACATATTTATGTTTATACCGAAACCTATGAAAATGAAGAATTTTTTTTTTATTCTTTTTGACGTCAAATTGAACTGATAAATGAATTTAAACCATTTTTTGTAAATATCACACATTTATAATATGTGGGTATTATTTATTTTTAAGATCTGTATTTATAGTATTTATTAGTTTAACCGTTAATAAAAAAATAACACCTAACTACGAATTTAAAACTTATTCAACTATATTTTCAACAAACTGTAACATGTAACATTATAATACATTTCATTTTATAGAAAACGTAGCGATTTTCTCGTTTCTTGAGCCGTATGTTTACACTCTCGTATTGATTTACGATTAGTGATAGCCACATAAGTTTGCAATTTGAATTTCAATTGGATCTAATGTGGATTTTTGAACTTATCGGATAATGGTCAATGACTTTTCACTATTTGCTAGACCAGGAAGCTATTAATAGTTTTGATATATGAAATTTGAATTGTCCAAGGTGGCATTGATAGGATTACACTTTGTTTTACATGGGATTAAATGTTAAGCTATTGCATAGCTTCTATCGCGGGCCTTGAGCGCGGGGACCGAATCCAGAAATTCCGTAACGAAAAAACCTCACGCTCCCCACTCCGATGGGCACGGAGGTGTGGCTTGAAGGCATAGCATGCAATAGCTTTACCGCGGCAGTCCCCGAGTGCCACACGCCTTTTTTATTTTTGAAAAGTATTCTCCACTGTAAGAAGGTGGGACACCTGATGTGAGATATCAGATACCTTCATTTCTTGAAGGCTAATATATTATATTGCATGTGTGTTTTGACAACAAAAAAATGTGTGCATGTACTGGTGTACACACGTAAGAAGTGAAACTTCTTTATGACCTTATTTTTCAATAAATAATTTACTATATTATGCAACTTTACAGAAATAATTCAAATTCGAATCACTTGTGGTAGGGATAAGAAATGTGAATGAAAATGAAATGTTACACTAATTTGTTTCCAACCCCGATAAAGAAGTTTCACTTCAAAAATTATTTGTAACTAAAGTAAGCAATAGTGAGCTATTATTAAAGGTTTTTGGTTAACATGTACCTGTAGGTAGGTAAGGAAAATCGTATAAAAGAATGTAAACAAGGAAACGCCAAAAATGACAAACAGGAAGGAAAAATGAAACATTTCTTACAGAAAAAGGGACATACCCAAAATATAGCTGCTTACGTTTGTGTTTATTTATAAAATTTTTCGTAACCATCTTATTACATGGCCCCCCAATAATAATTATTCTCTGTAATTCAAATAAGGTTAAAAATAAAAGATATGAAAAATATTATGCAATTAGTATTCAGAGTAGAAAATTTTGTAAAGCAAGGTCGTTAACCTGTGTGAAGTTTAATTTACCATTTTGTAGTAATTTGCATTAACTCGAATGAACTCGTAGAAAATAGAATAAATGAAAGACGTCTCTTACCTTATATTTTAGCGCAGCGTAGGGGAATTTTCGAGGAATGTGAAATAATATTTCATAGAATAAGAATATATTTTGTAAGTTGACTGTTAGCATGTTAAGCTGTTAATACGATATTCTATAAATGGAGTTCTCGGATTTAAATAAAAATTAAAAATGGTTGTCACAAAACTCATTCGTTTTTTCGTGAATAGATAAATTTTATTGTCTTTTCTAATAACGGTCCATTATAAATTAGGCTTAATTATTTATTGTAGGTACTGCTTATAAAAAAAATACACTGAAATCAGTTGTAGTGTGTTTTGTATTTGTAATAAAAAAAAAGTCATCATCTGTGAACTGTGTAATGTATTATTAACTGTTGAAAATATTCGTAGCGTAATTTCGCAGTAGTTTTCACCAGCCTCGGTGGCGCAGTAGGCAGCGCGTAAGTCTCATAATCTTAAGGTCGTGAGTTCGATCCTCACCCGGGGCAATATTTTTGAAGTTGTTTATTGTATTATTTTGAATGTTGATTTTTTAACTGTTTAATTATTTTTAGCATAATTTTATAATATTTTATGTTTTATCTGGTGTCCGTGTATTTTGAACCAAGTAAGCTTTATTTATTTATTTTTATAACTGTATTAAATATATTTTTTTACATCGCATATTGTAAAGTCCGGTTAAAGCTTTTATAAAAGCTTATAGTAAATTTTAATTTCCAAATAAGGAACATTAAACTAATACCTAATTCAATAAACCTTAGCATGTTTTGTGCGCCCACCGTCCGCCATACTTGATCAGTTTGACAGCTGTCATTTTTCCCGCCTCCACTAAAGGCCTTTGACGTGAAATATGAAATTTCATCTGTATGGGTGTGAAATGTCTGATTTTTAACTGACTTTTTTTTATAAAATATACGTACATAGTGAAAAGCCTGTTTCAATTTCATGTATTTTGATGTGTGCCTTTTTTATCCTGAGGTTTTTTTCTAACCACTATTCCTTATGTAATTTAAGTTGTTATTGGATACCGCATGCAATATCACGAATGAAATTGTTTATGTTCAAAAATATTTCTTAATCCATGGTGAATGGAGGTAAAAAAAATTATCTATTTCATTTAAGTTATGAACTTCGAAAATATACCAAATATACAATACAGACATTACAATTGGACCACAATTTATCAAAGATCGCATGTCACATATCTTACATAAAATGTAAAGGTAACAGAATTCTGAATCTTATCTCTGGATATTTTTATATACATTGAGAATTTACGACTGAAGGCGAATCTGTATTTTTTTCCTGTAAATTCGCGGGGGAAATGTATAGATCCCCTAACACGCTTTATAGGCACAGGCCTAATTCTATAAAGTTTTATATCATTATCTCGCTATTTAGAGCTTATTTTATTGAAATTTCTTGGATATCTTGAGTCAACTTATTCGGTCTTTGTAAGACTACCTGTCTTATATTATTCTGCGTTCTTCATTTCGTATTTTGATTATAGTATTGCGAGAACGAACTTTGACATAATAAAAACTCGTTCTATTTTTGTATAATTTTTTTGAATATAATTATTTTTGGTTGTGCTCGTGTTAACTTATACCGTGTACCCATATCAATTTTGGGTAATTGCGGCCCGAAAAACTACGACTATTATTGCAACCTATACAAAATTAATAGAAACGTAACAACCAAAACAAAACGTTACATCATAACAACGGAAAAAGGAACAATTGAAAATGTCAAGGATAATCATTTCCACGTAAACTATATGGATATATGGGATGTTATTCTGATTTATTGCTGAATATATTTTTTACTCAATAACATTTTTGCCTTGAGGCAGGAATGGATATAAAATCAAATCAATATAACGATTATATTAATAGCTTTCTCATAGGTAACTAAAATTCAGAAATTTATTTATTAATATTAAACTTTTCAAGAAAAGCGTAATGAAATAGAAATTAATTTTGAATCTTCGTAATAACTACAATGGTTACAATTGTCTAAACATATTTTTCTACGATCTATTAAGGCATGACTATTCTCAATTTTCAATATAGTTACTATTGCCCCTATTATATTTCTCAAAGTGAATGCTGAAGCATACATACTTCATCTTCATACATACTTTGTGGTACAAAATATCTATAATTAGCTCTCTGGTGACATCTGCGATCTTGTACCATTAAAACCCGATATTCATCAAATTACATTTCAAACTAAATTTAAACGTTACCCCAATAAAACAAGGTCGATTTTCCAATAATTTCACATACACATATACAAGTAACAATGTAAAATACTGTAAGTAAAACTGTGGAGATAGTAACAAAGTATAGAGAACTATGTGTAGTCATTTCGTTTCAAGTTAAGCCCCCGCTACGAATACTTTTTACGGGCTAATTTATAGGCTTGTAGCGATTTTGGTTTCAAGGGATATCAGAATACAATATGTCCTATAGTAAGAGGAGGAGTAGAAGATAGGAGTATTTCGAAACACTCATAAAATATGATAAAAATAGATATCATATCCACTGACAATATAACATCATATCTGTTAAATTATAATATGTAGGTACCTAACAGTAACTAAAAGCGATCCGGGAGCGCGGCTGTACGTTGAGCTGTGGCTAATTAGTTAGAATTGACTGTCGTTCCTTTTTTTACTCATGATTTTTGAATCATGCCATCTTACCTTACGATCTAATCGTGTATGCGTGTATGCCATTTTTAAAGATCTAACGTTGTATTGATTACCTATCTACTCCTTTTTTTTACAAACAACTCAACTCAAGTTTTATCTACCGATGTTCATAATCAGTATGTAAATAATTTACACGTTTTGTTAAAGGAATTTATTTAACCATAGCAACTGTAGTTTCTCTCTAATTACAGTAAAAAAACTGTATGTAAAGGTTCTGTATTAAACTAAAAATCCATACTTATAATATTATAAATGCGAAAGTAACTCTGTCTGTCTGTCTGTTACTCAATCACGCCTTAACTACTGAACCAATTTGCATGAAATTTGGTATAGAGATATTTTGATACCCGAGAAAGGACATAGGCTACTTTTTACCCCGGGAAATAGGATAGGTTTTATCCCGGAAATCCCACGGGAACGGGAACTATGCGGGTTTTTCTTTGACTGCGCGGGCGAAGCTGCGGGTGGAAAGCTAGTACTTAATAAATAGAATCGCTATCTCCCATGCCTTAATCTAAAAGCTCCGTAGCATATCGCACCACGCTGGTTCGCGGCTCGCTGCGCGCGTGAGAGATGTCTTTGAAGTTTTACAATTTATAAGAATACTCAGCTCCGTGGTAACCTACTTTTGAATTACACCCAAATCCTACCTGACTTTATTTAGGCATTCACGGTCCAGATAAACGTCTAATTTGGGGAAATTCCTCGCCTCTATTTTCCCTGTGTAGTAAAACGTGAATGGGTACATGTAAATCTTTATTGAGTTGTAACTGGGTTCTGGGTGACAGTTATGTACCTACGTGTAAAAACGGGTTGTTTATTTTATAAATACGAGTATTACTCATTAAACACTATTTTAGGAAAGTAACTTCATTAATTACTTAATAATTAGGAACTTAAATATTATATACTATTTCAACGAAATATCATTCAAATAACAGGGTAGGTGTAGTGCTATGAACTTATCCATACTAATATTATAAATGCGAAAGTAACTCTGTCTGTCTGTCTGTTACTCAATCACGCCTTAACTACTGAACCAATTGGCATGGGTATAGAGATATTTTGATACCCGAGAAAGGACATAGGATATGTTTTATCCCGGAAATCCTACGGGAACGGGTTTTTCTCTGAAAAAGCGGGCGAAGCCGCGGGCGGAAAGCTAGTAGACTATAATTTGAAGAACTCATAATATAGCGAACTAATTTTCACATTAGAAAATGTTTAATTAACAGCTTTCTTTAGGAATTAAAAAGTTAATAATATTAGTAACAAAATATTTATATAATTTCTACAATAATTATATTTTGCTTAATTTAATGCTCAATTATTTTTCTCAATTAGTACATACTAAAAAGCACTTATTTAAGCTTCATACAATCACATCGCCATATTGCAGGCATCACACTTGGCTGTGCTCCAAATTACTCGATAATTACAACTTATAGTTGAAAATGATACCATTACAGATATTATTTTAATGCAAGATGGTACTGGAGGTGGGTGGAGAATATTAGTTTAAAAAAAAAGGATTGTTTTAAAATTTTGGATAACTTCTCATTAGTGATTTACTTCGTGTTGTAAATTATGAAATGATTTCGTACCTATTGTATATTATGAAATGATGAGAGCCTATGGGCTATCTAAAGACGAAAGAATTTTTCAATTCGGACCCGTCGTTCCTGAGATTAGCGCGTTCAAACAAACAAACTCTTCAGCTTTATAATATTAAGTATAGATTAATCTTGATTTATAATGCAAGGAATTGAATTGACCCTTTCTTGTCAAAGCATCAGAATTACTAAAATGCTAAATAATTATGAGGAAAATTCATGAAACAGTATAAAGGGTACCGGGTCAGATAGTTATAATTTATTAATTTGTTCTCTTTACCTTTAATTTCAATTTAGTGTTAGTATGAAAGTCTATGTTTTTGATAATGTTGTTTTTGATTTATCTATGAATTATATTGAACAACTAGCTGTTTCCCGCAGCTTCGCCTGCGTGGAAAAGAAAAATTTTCATGGTAATAATTTTCATCCCCTATTTTATCCCCTTGGGGGTAGAATTGATCAAAATCCTTTCTTAGGGGACGCCTACGTTATGACATCTACCTGCATGCCAAATTTCAGCCCGATACGTCCAGTGGTTTTGGGCTGTGCGTTGATAGATCACTATATCAGTCACCTTTGAGTTTTATATAGATGTAGAAATGTAACATAGGCTTTTAAAGAAACAACTCTGTTAAATATATT